>NW_028135310.1:0-155468 GCF_964662115.1 Mustela nivalis | reverse complement strand
ACACCCAGCACTTCGGACACGCCATGGTCTTATCCCGTCACTTCTTCCTAACCTTGGTTTTCAGATATCCGAACCTTGACATCGTATCATTTCTCCACACATTGGGTATCGCAAGCACAAAACAGAACTCCTCCTTCCCCATGGCTGTCAAGCTTGCTCTTGGCATGGAGTCACACCTTCAGGGTGGGAGAAACCTTCATGGCCCCTGATTCTACGCCCAAACTTGAGTACTTCTTGGGCACAAATTCACACTGTGACCCTCAGCATGAGCCCCATGTCAAAGAAAGGCCTGTCAGGGCCTGGACCAAGAGCCCGCATATGGGGCTTGCCAAGCCCCTATGCACCCTATCCTCACCAGAGTTTGAGATTTCCAGTCGCCCCGCCCATACCTGGGGTTCTGCTCTGGAATCCCTTTCTTGGAGAGATGCATGAGCCAGACAACACGACTCTGCCCTTCCCACAAAATGACCCCAAACTCTTGGGAGCTGGGACAAATCCCCAGAGAGGGATACTCGTCCACAGTCCCTGAGGCCACCCCTCCAATCCACGGCTATCCCGGACACAACATCCAGAGACAAAAGCCTGAAGGAACGCCTCCCACTCGCCCTTCTTTCAGAGGCCCATGAGCTCCCTCTCGGGCTGTCCATCCGGCCTGCCATACCCTAGGCACAACTCATAAGCTGAGTTTGTGTTTTCAGACTTCTGTGCCCACAGCCTGGACCCACACAACCTCCCGGCTAGGGCTTCTGAAGCCACAGAGAAAGATTGTGCCTGCCCTCTCCAAGGAAAGTGTGCACAATCCATTGACCACAACCCTACAGGTTAGGGAAAAGCTCCAAGGCCCCTGAGGCCATCAATAATGTAGGCCACCCTGGACTAAGAGGGGCTCTCTGACACCAGCAGAGCAACTATCTCCACTTAGACTCACAGACAGTGTCCCCAGACAGAGAAGATTGAAATGGACAAGCCCCTAGGCCCTAATCTGAATCTTAGCTTTGGTTTCCATGTGTCCGTCCTCAGATGACTGGTTTCGTATCAGCATATTAGGTTTTTCTAAGGCACCAAACGAAACCTCTCTCGTCTCCACATGGGGAGCTTTCTTACTGGAGCTGTATCAAACCCTTCACATAGGAGAGTTCTGCAGGGCCACTGAACAACCAGCACATCCATGGTCTCCATGGACCCAAACGCACATTATGACACAGCCTCAGGAGAGGCCATTTCAACCCAGCCCTTTGGGTAACGTGCCCCAGAGCCATCAGTTCAAACATATCTTCTCGCTAATGGCCAATGGGAATGCGACGCATGCTGTTCAGGGATCCATCCTTGGAACCCTGCTCTCCAGTCTTTCCGTATGTTATGTCGTGGAGCCATCCAACAGGACTTGACTGTCCCGCAGAAGGAAACCTTGTGGTTTGGGGCAACCTCCAAACTCAGCGTGGAAAACTTCCTTGGCATCATGAGGCCCCCGCTTCATGAAGGTGCCATTATGGACACAAACTCCAGCCTCAAACAACGTCTGATCCTCAGCCAGACATCAGATGCAGGGGAATTCCAATCAGCCTCTCCAGAGTAGGCCTGCTCTGCCCTGGGCTCCAATCCTCACCCTAGCTTGTGTTTTCAGACTTCTGTCCTCACACTCCTGGCCCACAAACCCTCCCTACTGGGAATTCTGGGGCCACAATGAAGCACTCTGCTTGCCTCCCCGGAGAAAAACATTGTCTATGGAGCTCCTCAGAGCCCCAAATGAGGATCAAACTGCTTGGCCCTCAGCAATACCCCATTTGCAAAGGCTATCTTAAACACTGACGTTCTGTCGCACATAGCCTGAGCCCAGACCTTCCAACAGACACCGACACAGCTGGCTGCACACCCAGTACATTGTAGCCGCACTGCCTTAAGCCCCCATCCATTCCCAACCTGGGTTTTCAGTCATCAGAACCTAGACCTTATCTCTAATCTCTGCACAGGGGGGAACCAGATGCTCAAGTCAGAATCCCTCCTTCCCTATGACAAGAAACCTTGCTGCTAGCAGTGAGTCAAACCTTCAGTGTAGGAGAAAAGAGCATGGCACCTGAGGCCACGCCCATGCGTGAGGGCCACCTTGGGCACAGGAACACATTGTGACCCTCAGCGTGAGTACCTTATTCAAGTAACACCTCTCAGTGACTGGACCAAGAGCCCGCATATGTGGCTTTCCATGCACATAGGCACCCAGGCCTAACTAGATGGCGGGTATTCCAGTTGAGGGAACACACTGCTGTGCTCTAGAATATCTCTACTGGGGTATCACCTTTGGCAGAAAACAGTACTCATCCCTTCCACCAGAATGAACCCAAACACTAGGGAGTTTGGACAATCCTCAGAGAGGAAGGCTCTTCCTCGGCCCCTGAAGCAACCCCTACCCTGAACGGCAATTGTGAACACAACACCCGGAGCCAAAAGCCTGAGCATCTGCCTCACACTTGCCCTCCTTTGATATCCAGAGGATCTCCCTTCATGGACTGGAGATCAGAACTGCCATTACTTTGGCCCCTACATGAGCCAAATTTGTTTTTTCAGACATCTGACCTCACAGCCCTGGCAAACACAGTTTCTAGGCTGGGTCCTCTGGAGCCATACCACAGGACCGTGCCTGCTCTCTGCCGGGAAACTTTGTCCATTCCTTTGGCCACACACCTCCAGAATATGAGAATCCTCAAGGACCCCGAGGACATCCCACTACTGTAAGCCTCCATGGACACACAGGGTCTTTTTGACAAGCTGAGAATCTACCTCCACAATGGCATGCACACAGATATCCACAGAGACAGAAGGTTGAGCTGGACAGGCCCGTAGGCCCTAATCTCAACTCTTGCTTTGGATTCCAGGTGTCACTCCTCAGAGGCTATGGTTCGAAGAACAGGATAAGGGGCTTTCCTGAGGCACTGAACAGAACACCTCTCATCTCCACATGGGAAGCTTCCCTGTTGGAGCCATGTCACGCACCTCAGGTTGGAGAATCCTGCAGAGTCCCAGAGCTACCTCCACATTCCAAGGTCTCCCAGGCCACCAAGCCACAGTAGGACTCATCTTCAGGAGAGTCCATTTCAACTCTCCCCTCTGGGTAGCTCACCCAGGAGCCCGCAGATTGAGCCTGCCTTGTCCTGACTAAAGGGGGGGAATATGAGGTGGCGTTCCCAGGCATCCATGCTTAGACACCTGCTCTCGAGTCCTTCCGTATGTGGCCTCCTGTAACCATCCAATAGGACTCGACTGTTGTGCAGAAGGAAACGTTGAGGTTTGGAGTAGTTCACAAATCCCATCGTAGGGAAACCTCCCTGGCCTCATGAAGCCCCCCTCTCCCTTCAGGAAGAGGCCATGCTGGACAAAAACTCTAGCCTGAGGCACCTCTCATAGTTGATGTGACCTCAATTGCAGGAGATCTCGATTCAGCCTCTGCAGAGTGGGCCTGCTGTGCCCTCGGTCCCAAACCTCACGCTAGCTTGTGTTTTCAGACTTCCTTCATCACACTCCTGGCAAACAAGCCCTGCAGAATAGGAAATCCAGAACCACAACCCAGCCCAGTGCCTGCCCACCGGAAGAAAAACTTTTCCCTGTGGGGCTCTCCAGAAACCCCAGATGAGGTTCAATCTGCTCGGGCCTCGATGTTACCCGAACTGGATAGGCGGCTCTGGGCACTAATGCTCTGTCTGACTCAGCCTGATGCCAGACGTCCAGACAGACAAGGAGACAGCTGGCTGCACACCCAGCACTTCAGACACGCCATGGTCTTATGCCGTTATCTCTTCCTAACCTTGGTTTTCAGATATCTGAACCTAGACATTATATCAATTCCCCACACAGTTGGGTATCTGAAGCACAAATCAGACCTCCTCCTTCCCCATGGCTGTAAAGGTTGTGCTTCGCATGGAGTCCACCTTCAGGGTAGGAGAAACCTTCATGGCCCCTGATGCCACGCCCAAACTTCAGTGCCGCCTTGGGCACAAATTCACACTGTGACCCTCAGCATGAGCCCAATGTCAAAGAAAGGCCTGTCAGGATGTGGACCAAGCCCCCGCATATGGGGCTTGCCAAGCCCCTATGCACCCAATCCTCACCATTGTTTGTGTTTTCCAGTCGCCCCGCCCATACCGGGGGCTGCTCTGGAATTCCTTTCTTGGAGAGACAAATGAGCCAGACAACAGGACTCCACCCTTCCCACAAAATGTCCCCAAACTCTCGCGAGCTGGGACAAATTCACAGAGAGGGAGACTCATCCATGGGCCCTGAGGCCACCCCTACAATCCACGGCTATACTGGACACAACATCCAGAGACAAATCCTGTAGGAAAGGCCCCCACGCACATGTCTTTCAGAAGAAAAGGATCTCCCTCTTGGTCTGTACATCTGGCCTGCCACACCCTCGGCGCCACTCATAAGCTGAGTTTGCGTTTTCAGACTTCTCTGCCCACAACCTGGACCCACACAGCCTCCCGGCTAGGGCATCTGGATCCACATCGGAAGATTGTTCCTGCCCTCTCCAAGGAAAGTGTGCAAAATCCATTGTCCAAAACCCTACAGGTTAGGGAAAAGCTCCAAGGCCCCTGAGGCCATCCCGATAGTGTAGGCCGCCCTGGACTAAGAGGGGCACTCTGACACCAGCGGAGCAACTATCTCCACTTAGACTCACAGACAGTGTCCCCAGACAGAGAAGATTGAAATGGACAGGCCCCTAGGCCCTAATCTGAACCTTAGCTTTGGTTTCCATGTGTCCGTCCTCAGATGACTGGTTTCGTATCAGCATATTAGGTTTTTCTAAGGCACCAAACGAAACCTCTCTCGTCTCCACATGGGGAGCTTTCTTACTGGAGCTGTATCAAACCCTTCACATAGGAGAGTTCTGCAGGGCCACTGAACAACCAGCACATCCATGCTCTCCATGGACCCAAACACACATTATGACGCAATCTCAGGAGAGGCCATTTCAACCCAGCCCGTTGGGTAACGTGCCCCAGAGCCAGCAGTTCAAACATATCTTCTCGCTAATGGCCAATGGGAATGCGACGCATGCTGTTCAGGGATCCATCCTTGGAACCCTGCTCTCCAGTCTTTCCGTATGTTATGTCGTGGAGCCATCCAACAGGACTTGACTGTCCCGCAGAAGGAAACCTTGTGGTTTGGGGCAACCTCCAAACTCAGCGTGGAAAACTTCCTTGGCATCATGAGGCCCCCACTTCATGAAGGTGCCATTATGGACACAAACTCCAGCCTCAAACAACGTCTGATCCTCAGCCAGACTTCAGATGCAGGGGATTTCGATTCAGCCTCTCCAGAGTAGGCCTGCTCTGCCCTTGGCTCCAATCCTCACCCTAGCTTGTGTTTTCAGACTTCCGTCCTCACACTCCTGGCCCACAAACCCTCCCTACTGGGAATTCTGGGGCCACAATGAAGCACTCTGCTTGCCTCCCAGGAGAAAAACATTGTCTATGGTGCTGCCCAGAAACGCCAAATGAGGATCAAACTGCTTGGCCCTCAGCAATACCCCATTTGCACAGGCTATCTTAAACACTGACGTTCTGTCGCACATAGCCTGAGCTCAGACCTTCCAACAGACACTGACACAGCTGGTTGCACACCCAGTACATTGTAGCCGCCACTGTCTTGGCCACCATCAATTCCCAACCTGGGTTGTCAGTCATCGGAACCTAGACCTTATCTCCAATCCCTGCACAGGGGCGAACCAGAAGCTTAAGTCAGAAATCTCCTTCCCCATGGCAAGAAACCTTGCTGCTGGCAGTGAGTCAAACCTTCATTGTAGGATAAACGGCATGGCCCATGAGGCCACGGCCATGCGTGAGGGCCTTCTTGGGCACAAACACACATTGTGACCCTCAGCGTGAGTACCTTATTCAAGTAACGCCTCTCAGTGACTGGACAAAGAGCCCGCATATGTGGCATGCCTTACCCATAGGCACCCAGCCCTACTAGATGGCGGGTATTCCAGTTGAGGGAACCCACTTCTGTGCTCTAGAATTCCTATACTGAGGGGTCACCTGTGGCAGAATACAGTACTCTTCCCTTCCCACAGAATGAATCCAAGCACTTTGTAACTTGGACAATCCCCCGAGAGGAAGGCTCTTCCTGGTCCCCTGAAGCAACCCCTACTTGAACAGCCATTTTGAACGCAACATCCAGATAACAAAAGCCTAAGCGACTGCCTTCCACTTGCCCTCCTTTGATATCGAGAGTATCTCCCCTCGTGGACTAGAGATCAGGCTTGCAATTACCTTGGCCCCTACCTGAGCCAAGTTTGTTTTTTCAGACATCTGTCCCCACAGCCCTGGCAAACACAGCTTCTAAGCTGGGTCCTTTGAGCCATACCACAGTACCGTGCCTGCTCTCTCCTGGAAACTGTTTCCATTCCTTTGGCCACACACCTCCAGAATAAGAGAAACCTCAAGGCCCCCGAGGACATCCCACTACTGTAAGCCTCCCTGGACACACAGGGGCATTCTGATGCAAGCTGTGCAGCTACATCCACGAAGGCATGCACACAGATGTCCACAGAGTCAGAAGGTTGAGCCGGACAGGCCCTTAGGCCCTAATCTCAACTCTTGCTTTGGTTTCCAGGTGTCACTCCTCAGAGGCTTTGGTTCGAGGAACAGCATATGGGGATTTTCTGAGGCACTGAACAGAACACCTCTCTTCTCCACATGGAAAGCTTCTTTGTTGGAGCCGTGTCAAACACCTCAGGTTGGAAAATCCTGCAGAGACCCTTAGCCACCTCCACATTCCTAGGTCATCCAGGCCACCAAGCCACAGTAGGACTCATCTTCAGGAGAGTCCATTTCCATTCACCTCTCTGGGTAGCTCACCCAAGAGCCCGCAGATTGAGCCTGCCTTGTCCTGAATAAAGAGTGGGAATATGAGTTGGCGTTCCCAGGCATCCATGCTTAGACACCTGCTCTCGAGTCTTTCCGTATGGGGCCTCCTGGAACCATCCAATAGGACTCGACTGTCGTGCAGAAGAAAACCTTAAGGTTTGAAGTAGTTCACAAATCCCATCGTAGGGAAACCTCCCGGGCCTCATGAAGCCCCCCACATCCTTCAGGGAGAGGCCATCATGGACAAAAACTCTAGCTTGAAGCACGTCTCATAGTAGACATGACCGCAATGCAGGAGATCTTGATTCAGCCTCTGCAGAGTAAGCCTGCCGTGCCCTCGGTCCCAAACCTCACGCTAGCTTGTGTTTTCAGACTTCCTTCCTCACACTCCTAGCAAACAATCCCTCCAGAGTAGGAATTGCAGAACCACAAGCCAGCCCAGTGACTGCCCACCGCTAGAATACGTTTCCTTGTGGGGCTCTCCATAAAACCAAGATGAGGATCAACCTGCTCTTGCCTCGATGGCACTCAGATTTGATAGGCTGCTCTGGGCACTAATGCTTTGCCTTTCACAGCCTGATGCCAGACGTCCAGACAGGCAAGGAGACAGCTGGCCACACACCTAGCACTTCTGACACGCCATGGTCTTATGCCGTTATCTCTTCCTAACCTTGGTTTTCAGATATCTAAACCCAGATATTATATCAATTCCCCACACAGTTGGGCATCTGAAGCACAAATCAGAACTCCTTCTTCCCCATGGCTGTAAGGCTTGCTCTTGGCATGGAGTCACACCTTCAGGGTGGGAGAAACCTCATGGCCCCTGATGCCACGCCCAAACGTGAGTGCTGCTTGGGCACAAATTCACACTGTGACCCTCAGCATGAGCCCCATGTCAAAGAAAGGCCTGTCAGGGCCTTGACCAAGAGCCCGCATATGGGGCGTGCCAAGCCCCTATACACCCAATCCTCACCAGTGTTTGAGTTTTCCAGTCTCTTCCCCGTACCTGGGGCTCTGCTCTGGACTTACTTTCTTGGAGAGACACATGAGCCAGACAACAGGACTCCACCCTTCCCACAAAATGACCCCAAACTCCTGTTAGCTGGGACAAATCCCCAGAGAGGGATACTCGTCCACAGTCCCTGAGGCCACCCCCTAAATTCCACGGCTATCCTGGACGCATCCAGAGACAAAAGCCTGAAGGAATCTCGCCCTTGATTCACAAGCCAAGGAGCTAACTCTCTATCTGTACATCCAGCCTGCCATACCCTCGGCGCCACTCATAAGCTGAGTTTGTGTTTTCAGACTTCTGTGCCCACAGCCTGGACCCACACACCCTCCAGGCTAGGGCATCTGGAGCCACAGCGAAAGATTGTGCCTGCCCTCTCCAAGGAAAGTGTGCCCAATCCATTGACCACAACCCTACAGGTTAGGGAAAAGCTCCAAGACCCCTGAGGCCATCCTGATAGTGTAGCCTGCCCTGGACTAAAAGGGGCACTCTGACACCAGCTGAGCCATTATCACCACTTAGACTCTCAGACAGTGTCCCCAGAGACAGAAGATTGAAATGGACAGACCCTAAGCCCTAATCTGAACCTTAGCTTTAGTTTTCATGTGTCTGTCCTCAGAGGACTGGTTTCGTATACCAGCATATTAGGTTTTTCTGAGGCTCCAAACCAAACATTTCTCGTCTCCACATGGAGTGCTTTCTTACTGGATCTGTATCAAACCCTTCTGGTTGGAGAATTCCGCAGGGCCACAGTACAACCATCACATTCTAAGATCTCCATGGACAGAAACCCACATTATGACGCATCCTTAGGAGAGGCCATTTCAACTCAGCCCGCTGGTTAGCTTGCCCCAGAGCCAGCAGATCAAACATATCTTGTCGTTAATGGCCAATGGGAATGCGAGGCATGCTGTTCAGGGATCCATCCTTTGAACCCTCCTCTTCAGTCCTTCCGTATGGTATGTACTGGAGCCATCCAACAGGACTCGACTGTCTCGCAGAAGGAAACCTTGTGGTTTGTGGCAACCTCCAAACTCAGCGTGGGAAAACTTCGTTGGCCTCATGAGGCACCTGCTTCATGAAGGTGCCATCAAGGGCACAATCCAACCTCAGCCAACGTCTGATCCTCAGCCTGACTTCAGATGCATGAGATTTCCTTTCAGCCTTTGCAGAGTGGGCCTGCTCCCAACCTCACCCTATCTTTTGTTTTCAGACTCTACCCTAGCACTCCTGGCCCAAAAGCCCTCATGATTGGGAATTCTGGTTCCAGAACGAAGTACTCTGCCTGCCCCCCAAAGAAAAACATTGTCTATGGCATTGCTCAGAAACCCCAAATGAAAATCAACCTGCTCAGCCCTCGGCAACACCCCAATTGCATAGGCTACCCTAAACACTATGCTCTGTCTTACATAGCCTGAGCCCAGACCTTGTGAGAGACATTGAGACAGTTGGCTTCACAACCAGCACATCGAACCTGCCATGGGTTAGGCCATTTCATCCCTTCCCATTGACCTGGGTGTCTTCCTGGAGGTATATTCTGAGGCTGTGTCAGACTATGCATTTTTTCTGGAGATTCCTATGGAATTGGGGTGGTATTAGGGGCCTTGCAATTTTCTCTTAATCTGGTGGGTTGGGAAACTGAGACAGGCTGACATTCCTTGTGATAGCTGGCCCAGTGCTGTTGTGTGTTCCTGGAGGCCCCATCCTGGAGGGCATATGGGTCAGGACTCTGGGTCCAAAGTCTTCAGACACAAACTCGGGTAAGAGTTAAGCTCGAGGTGATGGCAGACCCAATCTGCAGACCCTGAGCGAAGCATCTCCAGATATGAAATTCGGACGGCTTTGAGGCAGAGCACAGTCTTTTCTGTCTGACTTGTTTGTCTATGATGGCCACGAAATGGAGGGGTGGCCTCATGGGTCCATGTGAGATTCTACCTCTCTGGGAATTCTGTTCGGCACCCAAGAGTTTGGTGTATTTCCGGGGGATGGGAGGAGCGCAGTTTTCTGAGTCAGGGATCCCGTCCAAACAGCCATTCCAGAGATGGGTCCTGGGTTCTGGAGCCTGGATCACCGCAACAAGGCTTAGGATTTGGGCCTAGGGTCCTGCTCTATGTTTTCCTGGTACAGCTCCCGAGTGTTCTTGTTGGAAATGGGTCTCATTCTGAGGGTCACAATGCCTGTTTTTGCCCAGATGCCCATGCTGAGTGGGTGTGACCTCATGGGCTATGCACTTGGCTCCCACTCTGAGGGTTGGACTGCCATCTCAACATTCAGTTTTCCTGCCATGGGGAAGGAGGTGTACTTTTTTATGCTTCAGGTTCCCCCATGGGCAGGAATTTGAGCTAAGTTCTGGGACAGGTGCCTGAATACCCAGTTCGCTTTGAGATGAGGTCCTCGGGCCAAGGCAGGACCCACCTGCAGAAAATGAGGCCTGCTTTCTGGGTGGCTGTCAGGAGCTCGGGCTCGAGCTGTGTCAGACAGAACATTCGTGGAGAGTTCGGCCTATGATATTGGGGTGCTTTTGAGAGCTGTGCAACTGGATCCTCATGGGAGATTTTTGCACAGACCCTTTCTTCACTTCTTCTATCTGGTGAGCAGGCAGATGGCTGCATTATGGCTCCAGAATATCCAAGTTGGAGGGTTTGCAGGCGAGGAGTGTGAGGACAGAAATATGAAAACATAAGCTACGGTTACGCTCAGTGCCGAGCACATGTCTATTCCAATGTACAGCAGTCGTTTCGAGATCTCCAGCACCTGGGCGAGCGGCAGATGTCTGCTCATGCTGGAGTTTGTATCCATGATGGCCAACAAATGGTGGGGAGGCCTCAAGAATTCTTGGAGGTTTTTCCAAGCTGGAGCTTGTGAGCTGCTCCAAACATCAAGGTGTCCTACTAAGGGACAGCAGAAGTCTTCTTACAGGGCTCCAGGGTCCCCCATATGGAAGATTCGATAGCAATGCTCTCTGAATGGAGGCCTGGGAAGCCAATCTCGTGTTACCATTGCAGCTGAGGAACAGGGTAAGCTTGAACCAATGACACTGATTCCAAGTTCCAAGTGATTTGCGTTGATGGAAGTTCTCAGTCTAACAGGTCCCAATGCTGCTTGGTGTCCAGGGAGACCTTAGAATGTGGTGGCGGCTCTCTGACCATTGAGGATTCTCTATCCTTAGGATTAGACCCAGTACCCAGGAGCCAGGTTTCCTTCTTGGGACAGGAGGTGTGCTCTTGTATGGTTCACGGACCACAGGTTGGACCATATGCTTGAATTTCCAGAACAGACCTCTAGGGAGAGAGACCTCAAAACATAAGCTAGGGTTCTGATGAGGTTTTAGGGCCATGGAAGTTTCAATCTTCGGACTAAGTGCCATTGGCCTGCATGTCATCCTGGAGGTAGGTGCTGAAGCTGTGTCAGGCTGTGCACTTTTTCCAGAGTGGCCTATGAAATTGGGGTGCAGTCAGGGGCCTTGCAGTTTTCTCCTAATCTGGACATTTTGGGAAACTGAGATGGGCAGGGTTTCCTCAGGAGAGCAGGGCCAGTGATGTCATGTGTTTCTCGAGGCCCCATCCTGGAGGTCATGTGTGTCAGGACTTTGGGACCAAAGACTTTAGACACAACCTCAGATAAGAGATAGGAGTGAGGTGATGGCAGTCCGAATCTGAAGACCCTGAGGGAAGCTCCTCGGGATTTGAAATTCAGGTGGCTGGGAGGGAGGAGCACAGGCTTTTCTGTCTGGATTGTGTGTCTAGTATGGCCACTAAATGGAGGGGTGACCTCATGTGTCCATGGGATATTCTTCCACTCTGGTGATTCTGCTTGGCACCCAAGAGTTTGATTTCTTTCTGGGGAAGAGGAAAAGACTGTATTCCATCTCTGGGATCCTGTCCAAACAGGGATTCCAGAGATGGGTTCTGGGTCCAGACACTGGGAAAACTTAACCAAAGCTTCGATTTGGGTTCCTGGTCCAGATCCCAAAAGGGATCTTTGGAAAGGGGTCTCATTCTTAGGGTCACAATGCCTTTTTGTGCCCAGCTGCCCATCCTGTGTAGGCGTGGTCTCATGGACCATGCACCTGGTTCCCACTCAGGGTTGTACAGCCATCTCAACATTCAGTTTTCTGGCCATGGGGAAGGAGGAGCACTCTTTTGTGCTTCCGAGTCCCCTATGGGCAGGAATTTGAGCTAAGTCTGGGACAGGTACCTGAATATCCAGGTTGCTTCAAGATGATGGCCTCGGGCCAAGGTTGGACCCACCTGGAGGATATGGGGCCCACTATCTGGGTGGCTGACAGGAGGTCGGGGATCAGGCGGTGTCAGACAGACAATTTATGCAGAGGTCGGTCTATTATATTGGGGTGCCATTGAGGGCCGTGCAGGAGGATCCTCATGTGGGTTTCTGCGAAGACCCATAGGGCACTTCTTCTTTCTGGTGGGCAGGCAGAAAGCTGCACTGTGGCTTCAGAATTCCCAATATGGAGGGCTTGTAGGCGAGGAGTGTGAAGACAGAAGTCTGAAAACACAAGCCACGGATAAGCTCAGTGCTGACCACAGGACCATTCCATTGTGCAGTGGTTGTTTCGAGATTTCCAGCACCTGAGTATGGGCGAGGGTCAGATGTCTGCTCACGCTGGGTTTGCATCCATGATGGTCAACGAATTGTGGGGTGGCCTCAAGAATTCTTGGAGATTTTCCCAAGCAGGACCTTGTGAGCTGCTCCAAACAGCAAGGTGTCCTACTGTGGGACAGGGGAAGTCCTCTTACAAGGCTCCAGGGTCCCCCATATAGAAAGATTCGACAGCAGAGGTCTCTGAATGGGGGCCTGGGAAGTCTTCCTTGCATGACCATTGCAGCTGAGGAACATTGCAGGCTTGATCTGCTGGTTTTTGTTCAAATTTCCAAGTGATCTAAGTTGACGGATGTTCTCAGTCTAATGAGTCACAATGCTGCTTGGTGTCCAGGGAGACCTTAGAATGTGGTGGTGAGGGTGCCTGGGTGGCTCAATGGGCTAAGCCGCTGCCTTCGGCTCAGGTCATGATCTCAGGGTCCTGGGATTGAGTCCCGCATCGGGCTCTCTGCTCAGTAGGGAGCCTGCTTCTTCCTCTCTCTCTCTCTGCCTTCCTCTATGCCTACTTGTAATCTCTCTCTGTCAAATAAATAAATAAAATCTATATAAAAAAAAAAGAATGTGGTTGTGGGTCTGTGGCCATGCAGGATTCTCCTACCTGAGGGTTAGACCCAGTTCCCAGGAGCCAGGTTCCCTTCTCGGGACAGGAGGGGTTCTCTTGTATGGCTCAGGGACCACATGTCGGATCATATGTTGGATTTCAAGACCAGGCCTCTGGGCACAGAGGCCTGAATATCTAGGCTAGGGTTCTTATGAGGTTGTAGAGGTATGTCATCCTCAACCTTCGGACTTAGGGACTTTGACCTGTGAGTCTTCCTGGAGGTAGATGCTCAGGCTGTGTCAGACTGTGCATTTTTTCCAGAGTGGCCTATGAAATTGGGGTGGGCTCAGGGGCCTTGCAGGCTTTTCCTAATCTGGAGTTTGTGCAACTGAGACGGCAGAATTTCATCCAGAGATCAGGCCCAGTGATGTAGTGTGGTTCTGTCAGCCCCATCCTGCAGGGAATGTGGTTAAGGGCTCTGGGACCAAAGTCTTCAGACACAAAATTGTGTATCAATTAGGAGGGAGGTGATGGCAGCCCCGATCTGCAGACGCTGAGGGCAACTTCTCAGGATTTGAAATTCGTGTGGCTGGGAGGCGGGAGCAAAGGCTTTTCTGTCTGGATTGTGTCTAGGATGGCCTTGGAATGGTGGGGTGTCCTCATGTGTCCATGGAATATTCTACCTCTCTGGGGATTCTGCCCAGCACCCAAGAGTTTGGTGTCTTACTGGGAAGGAGAGAGCGTGGTTTACTGTTTCAGGGTTCCCGTCAACACAGGGATTCCAGAGATGGGTTATAGGTCCCTGTGCCTGGATAACCCTACAAAGGCTTAGTATTTGGGCCTAGAGGCTTGACTGCCTGGCTCTGTGGGGCTTTGGTTCAGCTCCCATGGGGACTTGTTGGAAATGGGTCTCAGGGTAAGGGTCACAATGCCTGTTTGTGCCCAGATGCCCATCCTGAGTGGGCATTGGCTCTTGTTCCATGCACCTGGATCCCAATATGAGGGTTGGACCACCATATCAACATTTAATTTTCCTTCTATGAGGAAGGAGGAGTACTCTTTTGTGCTTCAGATTCCCCCATGCACAGTAATTTGAGCTATGTTCTGGGACTGGTACTTGAATAACCAGGTTGGTTTGAGATGAAGGACTCAGGTCAAGGCAGGTCACACCTGCCAGATATGGGTCCCGCTATCTAGGTGGCTACCAGGAGGTCGGGGCTCGAGCTGTGTCAGACAGAGCATTAGTTCACAAGGTGGCCTATGATATTGTGGTGCTATAGAGGGCTGTGCTGGTGGAACCTTATATGGAGTTTCACGCAGACCCATAGGGCACCTCTTTTTTCTGGTGGGCAGGCAGAAGGCTGCATTGTGGCTCCCAAATTCCCAATATGGGGGACTTGAAGGCGAGGAGTGTGAGAACAGAAGGCATAAAACACAATCTATGCTTAATCTCAGTGCCGAGAACATGGCCGTTCCAATGTGCAGTGGTTTTTTCGAAATCTCCAGCATCTGAGTACAGGCGAGGGTCAGATGTCTGCTCATGATAGAGTTTGTATCTATCGTGGCCAACAAATGAAATATCCAGCACCTGAGTAAAGGTGGATTTCAGATGTTTACGCACACTGGAGTTTGTGTCTCTGATGACCGAGAAATGGAGGAGTGGCATCAAGAGGCTGATGCATGTGAGATGCTCCAAACAGCAAGGTTGTTTTTTCTACTGGACAGTTAGAGTCTGGTATGTTTTCTGCAGGGCCCCCCATGTGAAAAGTATGGGTAGCAGAGCCCTTCCACATGGATGCCTGGAAAGCACACCTCCATTGACCAATGCAGCTGAGGAACATGCAGGTTCTTTACGGTGCTTCTGGGGCGAAGCACCAAGGTCTTGAGTTGACATGGAATCTCTTGAAGATGGGTTACAATGCTGTTTTTTTTTTTTACCAGGTAGATCTTAGAATGTGTTGGTGGCTAAGGTGCCTGCAGGATTCTCCTACCCTGAGGGTTTAACACAGGTCGAAGAGCACGGTTACCTTCTGGGGACAGGAGATGTAGTGTTTTGTGGCTCAGGGACCACATGCCGTATCATAAGTTCCTATTCAAGAACAGGCCTCTGAAGACAGATGCCCGACAACCTAATCTAGGGTTCCAATGAGTACCAGGGGCATGAGAGGTTCAATCTTCAGACTTAGGACAGTTGACTTGGGTGTCTGCCAGGATGTAGGTGATCAGGGAGTTTCAGACTGCGCACTTATGTCCAGAGTAACCTCCAATATTGGGGTGGCCACAGGGGCCTTGAATGTTTCAACCAACTCTGGAGGGTTTGGTTAACTGACATGCACAATTTCCATGGGGATGGCAAGCACAGTCCTGTGGTGTGGCTCCAGAGACTCCACCCTGGAGGGCATGTGAGCCATAGTTCTGGGAGGGAAGTCTGCAAACACAAACTCGGGTTAGGTTTAGTGGCTAGGTTATCGCAGGGCAATGTGTAGACCTGGAAGGCTACTCGTCAGGAACAGTAACTGGAATGACCCGAAGGCGGAAGCACAGGCTTTTATATCTGGATTGTGTGTCTAGGGTGACCTCAGAATGCAGCTGTGGCCTCATGGGTCCATGGGAGACTTTTCCTCTAAGGATACTGGCGGCTCCCAATATTTTGATGACTTTTTGGGATGGGAAGACTGCTATTTTCGATCTTAGGTGTGCCCCAAAACAGGGATTCCAGAGATGGGCTCTGGGTCTAGGCGCCTGGAAAATCCCACCAAGGGTTGGGATTTGGACTTATGGGCAGACCAGGCCTGCAATGCAGGATCTTGGTGGTGCAACTAGGAGGGCTTGTTTGGAAGCATGCTCAGGCTGAGCATTACAATGCTTGTTTGTGCCCAGGGCGGCCCTCAGGAGTGGGCGTGGTCCCATTGTCCATTTTCTGGCTCCCACACTGAGGGATAGACACACATTCCAATGGCCAGGTTTCCAGCCATGGGGAAGGAGGAAATATCTATTGTGCTTCATGTTCCCCCATAGGCAGGGATTACAGCAAAGGTCTGGGGACAGATGCCTGAATACCAAGGATGCATAGAGATGACAGATTTGGGCCATGGCCGTTCTCACATGCTGGATATGGGCCCCGCTCTCTGGGTGGCTGACACGAGGTCTGGGCTCAGGCTGTGTCAGACACAGCACTAGTGGCCAGAGAAGTCTATATATTGGGGTTCTCTCCAGGGCCGAGTAAATTGATCCTCATGTAGGGTTTCTGGCCAGACTCACGAAGCACTTCTTTCTGTGGGGCAGGCAGAATGCTGCCTTATGGATCCAGAATTCCCTATCAAGAGGGTTTGGGGATAAATAGGGTGAGAATGCAATTGTAAACACCAGCTATGCTTAAATTGAGTGCCAAGCGGAAGTCAGTTTCAATGTGCAGCAGCTTATACGAGATATACAGCACCTGAGTAAGGGCAGATGTCAGATATTTGCTCACACTGGAGTTTGTGTCTAGGATGACGACTAATGGAGGGGTGGCTTCAGGAGGCAATGGAGGATTACCCACGCTTAGGATTTTGAGATGCTCCAAACAACAAGGTTTCCTTCTAATGGACAGGAGGAGTCTGTTTTTTTTTCCTCCAGGGTCCCTCAAGTGGAAGTTTGCGTAGCAGAGCCCTCCCGCATGGATGAGTGGAAAGCACACGTCCAATGACCATTGCAGCTGAGGAACATGACAGGTTCGTTTTGGTGGTTCTGGTGCCAAGTACCAAGGCCTTGAGTTGACTTGGAATCTCTTACAGATGTGTCCCAAAACTGGTTTGTTACAAGGGAGGTCTTAGAATGTATTGGTGGCTAAGGGCCACGCTGAGGGTTTGGCACAGGTCGATGTGCACAGTTTCCATCTTGGGAGAGGAGATGTTCTGTTTTGTGGCTCAGGGTACATATGTTGTATCCTGACTTGGTATTCAAGAACAGGCCTCTGAGGATTGATGCTTGCAGCCTAATCTAGGGATCCAATGATGTCCTTGGTGCCCATCAGGTTCAATTTTCTGACTAAGGACCATTGATATGGTTGTCTGACTGGATGTAGGTGATCAGGGTGTTTCAGACTGTGCATTTGCATCCAGAGCCACTTCCAATATTGGAGTGGGCTCAGGGGCCTTGCAGGTTTCTCCTAACTTGGAGGCTTTGGGGAACTGTGATGGGCACAGTTTCCTTGGGGATGGCAGGCCCAGTCCTGTGGTAAGGCTTCAGAGACCACCTCCTTGAGGATATGAGAGCCATGGTTTTGGGAGGGAAGTCTGCAAACACAAATTTGGGTCAGGGATAGTGGCAAGGTGATCGCAGGTCCAATGCATAGACCTAGAAGGCATCACGTCAGGAACTGTAATTAGGGTGACTGAAAGCTGGTAGCACAGGCTTTTCTATCTGGATTGTGTGTCCAGGATGGGCTCTGAATGTAGACGTGGTCTCATGGTTCAATGGGAGACTTTTCCTCTCTAAGGATCCTGGTGGATCTCCATAGATTGGTGGTTTTTCAGAGAAGAAAAGAGTGCTCTTTTCCATCTTAGGGGTGCCCCAAAACAGGGAAGAATGCTGTTTTCCAACTTAGGCTTATGCCAAAACAGGGATTCCAGAGACGGGCTCTGGGTCTGGGTGCCCGGATATCCCACCAAGTGTTAGGATTTGGGCCTAGGGGCATTCCAGGCCTGCAATGCAGAATCCTAATGGTGTAACAGAGAGGGCTTGTTTGAAAGCATGCTCAGGCTGAGGGTCATCATGCCTCTTTGTGCCCAGGGGGGCCCTCAGGAGAGGGCGTAGTCTCATTGGCCGTATAGCTGGATCCCACTTTGAGGGTTGGACACCCATTGCAACAGCCAGGATTCCTGCAATGGAAAGAGGAGTTCTCTATTGTGCTTCAGGTTCCCCCATTGGCAGGGTTACAGGAAAGGTCTGTGGAAAGTTGCCTTAATACCAAGGATGTGTACAGATGACAGACTAAGAATTCCCAGGTAACAAAACAGCATTGTTACCCATGTTCATGACATTCCATGTAAAAATAAGCCCTTAGTACTTCGCCCCAGAGCCACCAGAATGAACTTGCCATGTTCCTAAGCTGCAATGGTCAGTGGAGGTGTGGTTTCCAGGCAACCATACGGGGGTGCTCTGCTACACAAACTTTGCAATTGGCGGGGACCCTGGAGACAAAAAAAGAGAATGCCCCTGTCCGGTAGAAGGAAACCTTCTGTTTGGAGCATCTCACAAGCCCCAGCGTGGGAAATCCTCCATTTCCTCTTGAAGCCACCACTCCATTTGTCAGTCATCATAGACACAAACTCCAGCATGAGCAAACATCTGACATCCGCCCTTACTCAGGTGCTGGATTTCAATTCAATCGCTGCACACTGGAACTGCCTTTAGTTTGACTGAATTAAGCCATAGCTTGGGTTTACAATTCCATCCTCAGCCTACTGGTCCACAAGCCCTATTGTGAGGGAATTCTGGAGCTACAACACAATATTCTGCCTTCCCCATAGAAAGAAAAAGGGCCTGGAGAGTCTGCCCAGAAACTCCATATGATGGTCAATCTTCTCGGTGCTAGACGGAACCCTGATTCATAGGCTGCCCTGGGCACTAGTGCTGTGTCTGACATAGCCGGAGCCAGGACCTAGTGTCAGCCACTGAGAGATCAGGGCCCATATCCAGCATGTGAGACCAGCTATGGCCCAAGTCTGTCTTCTCTTCTATTCTTGGTATTCAGGCATCTGTACCCACACCTTTGCTGAAATCCTTGCCATTGGGGGAACCTGAAGCACAATAGAGAACTCCTCCTTCCCCATGGAAGGTGTTCTGACAGTTGGGATAGTTGCTCAACCCTCAAAGTGGAAGGCAGCTCCATGGCCAAGGACACCATGTGCACTCATGATGGCTTCCCCGGGCACAAGCAGGCATTGTGACCTCAGCCTGAGCATGCTTTCAACCAAACGCTCTCAATTGCATCTCTGGGACCCCGAATTGCAGGCCTAGTACACACCTAGGCCCAAATCCTAACCTTGGTGGGATTTTACAGGGGCCCAGACACAGAGCCCATCTTTGGAATCCCTATTTTGGGGGACCCTTAAGATGGAAAACAGCACTCTTCCCTTCCTCGAGATAGTCACCAAACTCTTGTTAGCCACCAGGATCCTTGAGTGGAAAAATCTGCCATAGACCCATGAGAACACACCTGCATTCCGAGGCCATCCTGGACATACAATCCAGATACATATCATGTGCTATCACCTTTGAGTCATCGGATTTACAGTTCCTGACGAGCTGCCTTCCAGGTCTATGCATTGGGCCTGCAATCACCTTGCCATTAACCTAAACTGAGTTTGCGTTTGCAGACTTCCCTCCTAAAACCATGGCTCACATGACCTCCAGGTTCTGGCATCTGAAGCCACACCACAAGACTGTGCCTGAGATCCTCAAGGAAACTGTGCCCATCACTTTTGCCCGATACCTTTAGATTAGGAGAAACCTGCAAGGTCCCTGAGCGCAGCCAAATAATGGAGGCCGCTCTGGGCACAAATGCACAGTCTGAGACACCCTGATCACCTCCATACAGGCAGACACCCAAGTCAATGGTCCTGAGTCAGAAGATTGAACCTGACATGCCCCAAGGACTTCATTGGCACACTAGATTAGGTTTACAGGTATCTGTCGTCAGAGGCCTGCTCTGGAATATCAACTTATGATAAAATATATAGTCCCTGAGCCACAGAACAGAATATGTCCTCCCCAAAAAGGAAGCCATGCTCCTGGAATTGTGTCATACCCTAAGGGTATTTGGATCCTGAATGGCCCCTTAGCAACCAGCACATTCTATGATATTCCTGGTAACAAACCATCATTGTGCCCCATCTTCATGAGACTCCATGTCAACTCAAGGTCTCGATATATTGCCCCAGAACCACCAGAATGCACCTGCCATGTTCCTCAGCTGCAATGGTCAATGGAGGGGTGATTTCCAGGCATCCCTGTGGGGTTCTCTGCTACAAAACTTTCCACATGGAGAAACCAGAGAAAACAAACCAGACTTCTCCTCTCCGGTAGAAAGAAACTTTGCTATTTGGAGCATCTCCAAGCCCCAGCATGGGAAATCCTCCATGGCCTCTTGACGCCACCCTTCCATTTGTGGGTAATCACAGACACAAACTCCAGTGTGAGCAAACATCTGACATCCACCCTTACTCAGGTGCTGGATATTCGAAACGGCAGCTGCACACTGGAACTGCCTTTTGCTTTTCACTGAACTTAACCATAGCTTTGTATTACTATTCTATCCTCACCACACTGGTCCACAATATCTCTTGATAGGGAATTCTGGAGCCACAACGCAGTATTCTGCCTTCCACATAGAAAGAAGAAGGACGTTGAGTCTGCTCAGAAACTGCACATGAGGATCAATCTACTCAGATCACGAGGCAACCCTGATTAATAGATTTCCCTGACCACTAGTGCTGTGTCTGACAGAGTCTAAGCCCCGACCTCGTGTCAGCCACCCAGAGGTGAGGGCCCATATTTAGCATGAGAGATCGGCCATGCCCCTGGGCCATTATCTGTACCCATCCTTGGTATCCAGTCATCTGTACCCCAAACTTTGCTGGAATTCCTGCCAATGGCGAACCTGAAACACAATAGAGAACACCTCCTTCCCCATGGCAGGAATATTGGCTGTTGGGATGGTTGTCCAACCCTCAGCTTGGGAGCCAGCTGCATGGCCAAGGAGACCATGCCCACTCCTGAGGGCCGACATGGGCACAGGCAGGCAGGGTGATCCTCAGCCTGAGCATGTTTTCAAACAAACACTCTCAGTTGCTCCTCCAGTACCAGCATTGCAGGCCTGGTATGCCCCTAGGCCCAAATCTTAACCCTTGGTGGGATTTTCCAAGTGCCCAGACCCAGAGTCCGTCTCAGAATCCCTGTTTGGGGCACCCTTAAGATGGAAAACAGCACTCTTCCCTTCCCTGAGAAAGGCACCAAACTATTGGGAGCCGCCAGGATCCTTAGAGAGAAAAAATCTCCCATGGACCCATGAAAACAAACCTGCATTCCGAGGCCATCCTGTCCACACAATCCAGAGAGAAAAGTCTTTGCTACCGCCTTCGAGTCATCCTATTTACATTTCCTGACGAGCTGCCCTCCATGTCTATGAATTGGGCCTGTGATCATCTCGACACTAAGCCTAACCCCAGTTTGTGTTTGCCGACTTCTCTCCCAAAACCATGGCTTACATGCCCACCAAGATGTGGTCCCTCAAGCCACATCACAGGAAAGTTCCTGCCATCCCCAAGAAAACTGTGCCCATCAGGTTGTCCAAACCCTCCAGATTAGGAGAAACCTGCCAGGCCCCTGAACCCACCCCAATATTGGAGGTTGCTCTGGATGCAAACGTGCAGTCTGAAACACCCTGAGCACCTCCATCGAGGCAGAAAGCCAAGTCAATGGTTCTGAGTCAGATGATTGAACCTGACATGCCCCTAGGACTTCACTGGAACCCTAGATTGGGTCTTCAGAAATCTGTTCTTAGAGTCCTGTTGTGGAATACCAAGTTATGATACAACATGTGGTCCCTGATTCCCACAACAGAACATCTCCTGTCTCCAGAAGGAAACTGTGCTCTTGGATCTATGTCCAACTTTCAGGGTAGATGGATCCTGCATGACCCATTAGCCCCAGCACCTTCTATGATCTCCCTGGTAACAAACCAGCATTGTGACCCAACTTCTGAGACTTGATGCCAACTCAAGGTGTTGGTACTTTGCCCAAGAGCCATGAAACGAATCTGCCATGTTCCTCAGGTACAAAGGTCAATGGACGTGTGCTTTCTAGGCATCGAAGAGGTAGTTCTCTGCTACACAAAAATTCCACATAGGGAACCCTAGAGCAAACAAATAAGACTGCTCCTGTCAGGTTGAAGGAAACCTTGGTTGTTTGGACCATCTCACAAGCCCCAGCCTGGGAAGTCCTCCACATTCTCTTGATGCCAACCCTCCATTTGTTAGTCATCATAGACACAAATTCCAGCATGAGCAAACATCTGACATCTGCTCTTACTCAGGTGCTGGATATTCGAATCAGTCGCGCACACTGGAAATACCTTTCACTTGACACTGTATTCTTGCATAGTTTGGGTTTACAATTCCATCCTCACCCTACTGGACTGCAAGTCCTCTTGAGAGGGAATTCGGGAGACAAAACGCAACATTCTGCCTTCCCCATAGAAAGAAGAAGGGCCTGGTGAGTCTGCCCAGAAACTCCCCATGAAGATCAATCTACTTGGCCCTCGAGGGAACCCCGATTTATACTTTGCGCTGGCCACTAGCGCTGTGTCTGAGAGAGCCTGAGCCCCAACCTCGTGTCAGCCACCCAGAGTGTGGGGCCCTTATCCAGCATGTGGGACTGGCCATGGCCCAGTCATCTCTACCAATCCTTGGTATTCCGGCAACTATCCCAGACCTTTGCTGGAATCCCTACCAGTGGGGGAACCTGAAGCACAATTGAAAACTCCTCCTTCCCCATGGCAGGAAGCCTGGCTGTTGCTATGGGTGCCCAACCCTCAGAATTAGAACCAGGTGCATGGCCAATGAGACAACGCCCAATCATAAGGGCCGCCTGGGCCAAAGCAGGCATTGTGTCCCTCAACCTTAGCATGCATTCAAACAAATGCTCTCAGTTGTTTCTGCAGGGTCCCGCATCGCAGGCCTGGTATTCCCTTGGGACCAAATCCTAACACTTCGTGGGATTTTCCATGCCAACATAACCAGAGCCCGTCTCTGGAATCTCTGTTTTGAAGCACCCCTATGATGGAAAACAGCACTCTTCCCTCCCCTGAGAAAACTATTAGGAGCTGCCAAAATGCGTAGAGAGGAAAAATCTCCCAGGGCTCCATAAGACCACACCTTCATTCCGAGGCCATCCTGGACACACAATCCAGATACAAGAGACTGTGCTACCACCTTCGAATCACCTGGTTTACAGTTCCAGACGAGCTGCCCTACAGACCTACGCATTGGGCCTGTGATCACCTCGCCATTAACCCTACCCCAAGTTTGTGTTTGCAGACTTCTTTCCCAAAACCATGGTTCACATGCCCTCTATGATGAGTCTCTGTAGCCACACCACAGGAAAGATCCTGCTATCCCCAATGAAACTGTGTCCATCACAGTTGCCCAAACCCTCCAGATTAGGAGAGACCTGCAAGTCCCCTGAGCCCAGTCCAATATTGGAGGCCACTCTGGACACAAATGCACAGTGTGCAACACCCTGATCACCTCCATCCAGGAAGACACCCAAGTCAATGGTCCTGAGTCAGAAGATTGGTCCCTGAACCCCACAATAGAATATCTCCTGTCCCCAGATGGAATTCGTGCTCTTCAACTTGTGTCAAGGGTCGGGATATATGAATTATGCACAGCCCCTTAGCCCCCAGCACATTCTAAGATCTCTCTGGTAACAAACAAACAGCATTGTGATCCATCTTCATGAGATTCCATGTCACTTCAAGTCCTTGGTAATTCGCCCCAGAGCCACCAGAATGAACCTGCCATGTTCCTCACCTGATATGGTCAGTGGAGGTGTGCTTTCCAGGCATCCATGTGAGAGTGCTCTTCTATTTATTCTTTCCACATGTGGGACCCTGGAGCAAACAAACCAGACTGCCACTGACCAGTAGAAGGGAACCCTCTGTTTGGAGCATCTCAGAAGCACCAGCAGGAGAAATCCTCCATGGCCCTTGACACAACCCCTCCATTTGTCAGTCATCATAGACAAAAACTCCAGCATGAGAAAACATCTGAAATCTGCCGTTATTTAGATTCTGCATTTTCTTTTCCACCACTGCACACTGGAACTGCGTTTCGCTTGACACTGAATTTAACAATAGCTTGGGTTTAGAATTCCATCCTCAGCCTCCTGGTCTGCAAGCCCTCTAGAGAGGGAATTTGGAGCCACAAGGCAACATTCTGCATTCCCACTAGAAAGAAATAGGGCCTGGTGAATCTTCCCAGAAACTCCACATGAGGATCAATCTACTTGGCACTCGATGGAACCTTGATTTATAGGCTGTCTTGGGCACTAGTACTAGTACTAGTACTGTGTCTGACAGAGCCTGAGCCAAGACCTAGTTTCAGGCACCCAGAGATATGAGCCCATATCCAGCATGTGAGATTGGCCAGGGCTCAAGTCCATCATCTCTACCCATCCTTGGTATTCAGGCACCTGTCCCCAGATATTTTATGTAATCCCTATCAATGGGGTAACCTAAAGCACAATAGAGAACTCCTCCTTCCCCATAGTAGGAATCCTGGCTGTTGATATGGGTGTCCAAACCTCAAAGTGGGAGCCAGCTGCATGGCCAAGGAGACAATGCCCACTCATGAGGGCTGCCCTGGGAACAAGTAGCCATTGTAACCCTCAGCTTGATCAAGCCTTCAAAAAAATGCTCTTAGTTGCACCTCCAGGATCCTGCATTGCAGGCCTGATATGCCCTTAAGCCCAAATCCTAACACATCGTGGGATGTTCCATGTGCACATACCCAGAGCCCGTCACTGGAATCCCTGTTTTGAGGCACCCCTAAGATGGAAAACAGCACTCTTAACTTCCCTGAGAAAGCCACCAAACTAATGGGAACCTCCAGGATCCTTGAGAAGAAGAATCTCCCATGGTCCCATGAGTCCACACCTGTATTCCGAGGCCAGCGTGGATATGCTATCCAGATACAAGAGACTGTGCTACTGGCTTCGAGTCTCCTGATTTACAGTTCCTGACGTGCTGCCCTCCAGATCTTTGGATTGGGAATGTGAACACCTCTCCATTAACCTTATCCCGAGTTTGTGTTTGCAGATCTCTCTCTAAAAACCATAGCTCACATGTCCTCCAGGATGGGGCCCCTAGAGTCACACCACAAGACTGTGCTTGCCATCCCCAAGGAAACTGGGCCCATCACAGTTGCCCAAACCCTCCTGATTAGGAGAAACCTGGAAGGCTCCTGAGCACATCCCAATATTGGAGGCTGCTCTGGATGCAAATGCACAGTCTGAAACACCCTGATCACCTCCATCCAGGCAGACACCCAAATCAATGGTCCTGAGTCAGATAATTGAACCTGACATGGCCCTAGGACCTCATTGGAAGAGGGATTAACTTTTCAGGCACCTGTCCTCAGAGGCCTCTTCTGGAATACCAACTTATGATACAAATTATGGCCCCTGAGCCCCAGGGTGGGAAATCCTCCATGGCCTCTTGACGCCACCTCTCCATTTGTTGGTCATCATAGACACAAACTCTAGCCTGAGCAAACATCTGACATCCGCCCATATTCAGGCGCTGATATTGGAATCAGCTGCTGCACACTGGAACTGCCTTTCGCTTTGCAATGAATTTAAGCCTAGCTTCAGACTACAATTTCATCCTCACCCTACTGGTCTGCCATATCTCTTGATAGGGAATTCTGGAGCCACAACACAACATTCTGCCTTCTTCATAGATAGAAGGACCTGGTGAGTCTGCCCATAAACTGCACATGAAGATCAATATACTCAGCCCAGGAGGGAACCCCTATTTATAGTTTGCCCTAGCCACTAGTGCTGTGTCTGACAGAGCCTTAGCCCCTACCTCGTGTCAGGAACCCAGAGGGTGGGGCCCACATTAACCATGTGAGACCGGCCATGGCCCAGGGCTGTCATTACTACCCATCCTCGGTATTCAGGCATCTGTCCCCTAGATATTAACTGGAATCCCTACCAATGGGGGGACCTGAAGCACAATAGAGAATTCATCCTTCGCCATGGCAGGAATCCTGGCTTTTGGATGGGTGTCCAACCCTAGGAATGGGAACTGGCTGCATGGCTGAGTAGACATCGCCCAATCCTGATGGCCTCCGGGGCACAAGCAGGCATTGGGACCCTCAGCTTGACCATACTTTCAAACAAACGCTCTCAGTTGCACCTCCAGGATCCCGCATTGCAAGCCTGGTATGGCCCTAGGCCTAAATATTAACCCTTGGTGGGATTTTCCAAGCACTTAGACCCAGAGCTCATCTCTGGAATGCCTGTTTTGGGGCACGCCTAAGCTGGAAAACAGTACTCATCCCTTCCCGGAGAAATCCAACAAACTATTGAGAACCGCCAGGATCCTTGAGAGGAGAAATCTCCCATGGACCCTTGAGACAACACCTGCAATAAAGGCCATTGTGGAAATTAAATCCAGATACAATTACCTGTGCTACCACCTTTGAGTTACGTGATTTACAGTTCCAGACTTGCTGCCCTCCTGGTCTATGGATTGGGACTACGATCACCTTGCCACTAACCCTAACCTAAGTTTGTGTTTGCAGACTTCTCTCTCAAAATCATGGCGCACATGTCCTCCAGGATGGGGTCTCTGGAGTCACACCACAGGACAGTTCCTGCAATCCCCAAGGAAACTGCCCATCACAGTTGTCCAAAAACCCCATATAAGGAGAAACCTGCAAGGAACCTGAGCCAACCCTAGTATTGGATGCCACTCTGGACACAAATGCACAGTCTGAAACACCCTCATCACCTTCATCCAGTCAGACACCAGAGTCAATGATCCTGAGTCAGAAGATTGAATGACATTCCCCTAGGGCCTCATTCAAACCCTTTATTAGGTTTTCAGGCTTCTGTCCTCAGAGACCTGTTCTGGATTACCAATTTATGATACAACATATGGCCGATGAGCCCCACAACAGAATATCTCCTGCCCCCAGAAGCAATCCAGGCTCTTGGGCCTGTGTCAAATCCTCAGGCTAGATGAATCCTGCATGGCCCATTAACCACCAGCACATTCTAAGATCTCCATGGTAACAAACCAACATTTTGACCCATCTTCATGAGGTTCCATGTCCAATCCAGTCTTTATTTCTTCGCCTCAAAGCCACCAGATGCCATGTTCCTTCGCTGTCATGGTCAATGAAGGTGTGCTTTCCAGTCACCCATGTGGGAGATCTATGTTATCTGATCTTTCGACATGGGGAACCATGGAGGAAACAAATCAGACTGCCCCTGTCTGGTAGAAGGAAACCTTGCTGTTTGGAGCATCTCAAGAACACCAGATTGGGAAATCCTCCATGGCCTCTTGACGCCACCCCTCCATTTTTGTGTCATCATAGACACAAACTCCAGCATGAGCAAATATCTGACATCCACCCTCACTCAAGTGCTGAATATTGGATTCAAACATTGCACACTGGAAATTCCTTTCGCTTGATACAGAATGTAACCATAGCTTAGGTTTACAATTCCATCCTCAGCCTCCTGGTCCACAAGCCTTCTTGATAGTGAATTCTAGAGCCACAAAGCAGCATTCTGCCTTCCCCTTACAAACAAGAAGGTCCTGGTGAGTCTGCCCAGAAACCATACATGAGGATCAATCTGCTCGGCACTCAAGGGAACCCCAATTTATAGGCTGCCCTGGGCACTAGTGCTGTGTCTGACAGAGCCTGAGCCAAGACCTAGTGTCAGCCACCCAGTGATCGGGGCCCATATCCACGATTTGATACTGGCCATGGCCCATGTCCATCATCTTTACCCATCCTTGGTATTCAGGCCTCTGTCCCCAGACCTTTGCTGGAATCCCCGCTAATGGGGGAACCTGAAGCACTATAGAGAACTCCTCTTTCCCCATAGCAGGATTCTGGCTGTTGGGATGGGTGTCCAACCCTCAAAGTGGGAGCCAGCTGCATGGCCAATGTGACCACGCCCACTCATGAGGGCCACCTGGGCATAAGCAGGTATTGTGACCCTCAGCCTGAGAATGATTTCAAACAAGCCCTCTCAGTTGCACCTCCAGGATCCTGCATGCAGGCCTGGTAAGCCACTAGGCCCAAATCCTAACACTTGGTGGGATTTTCCAGGGGACCAAACCCAGAGTCCGTCTCTGGAATCCATATTTTGGGGCACCCCTAACATGAAAAACAGCACTCTTCCCTTCCCCGAAAAAGCCACCAACTATTGGGAGCCACCAGGATCCTTAGAGATGAAAAATCTCCCATGGACCCATGAGGCCACAACTGCATTCTGAGGCCATCCTGCACACAATACAGAGAAAAAAGCCTGTGATTCTGCCTTTGAGTCACCTGATTAACAGTTCCTGAAGAGCTGCCATCCATGTCTATGCATTGGGCCTGTGATAACCTTGCCACTAACCCTAACCCAAGTTTGTGTTTTCAGACTTCCCTCCCAAAACCATGGCTCACATGCCCTCCAGTTTGTGATAACTGGAGCCACACCACGGGATTGTACCTGTCTTCCCAAAGGAAACTGTGATTGTCACTATTAAACAAACCCTCTAGATTAGGAGAAACCTGCAAGGCCCCTAAGCCCAGCCCAATATTGGAGGCCACTCTGTACGCAAATGCACAGTCTGACACACCATATCTCCTACATCCAGGCTGATATCCAAGTCAATGGTCCTCAGACAGAATATTGAACCTGACATGCTCCTAGGATTCACTGGAACACTAGAATACGTTTTCAGGTATCTGTACTCAGAAGGCTGTTCTGAATATCAATGTATGATACAACATGGTCACTGAGCCACACAAGAGAACATCTCCTGTCCTTAGAAGAAAGCTGTGCTCTGGACCTGTGTCAAACACTCTGGGTAGATGAATCCTTCAAGGCCCCCTGGCAACCAGCACATTCTATGATCTCCCTGACAACATACCAGCATTGTGACCCATCTTCATGAGACTCCATGACAACTCCAGCCCTTGGTACTTCGGCCCAGAGCCACCAGAATGAAACTGCCATGTTCCTCTGCTGCCATGGTCAATGTAGGTGTACTTTCCAGGCATCCAGCGGGAGTGCTCTGATACCAACTTTCCACATGGGGAACCCTGGAGGAAACAAACCAGACTCCCCTGTACGGTAAAGGAATCTTTGCTATATGGAGTATCTCAAGCCTGAAGGTGGGTAATCCTCCATGGCCTCTTGAGGCCACCCATCCATTTGTTGGTCATCATAGACACTAACTCCAGCGTGAGCAATCAACTGACATCTGCACTTACTCAAGTGCTGGATATTTGAATCAGCTGCTACACACTGGAATTGCCTTATGCTTGGCACTGAATTTAAAAGTAGCTTGGCGGGACGCCTGGGTGGCTCAGTTGGTTAAACAGCTGCCTTCGGCTCAGGTCATGATCCCAGCGTCCTGGGATCGAGTCCCACATCAGGCTCCTTGCTCCGCAGGGAGCCTGATTCTCCGTCTGACTCTGCCTTCCACTCTGTCTGCCTGTGCTTGCTCTCGCTCGCTCTCTGACAAATAAATAAAATCTTAAAAAAAAAAGTAGCTTGGGTTTGCAATTCCATCCTCACCCTGGTGTTCAGTAAACTCTCTTGATAGGGAATTCTGAAGCCACAACACAGCATTCTGCCTTCCCCATAGCAAGAAAAAACAGCCTGGAGAGACTGCCCAGAAACCCTACATGAGGATAAATCTACTCGACACTCGAGTGAACCCCATTTATAGGTTTACCTGGCCACTAGCGCTGAGTCTGACAGAACCTCGTCTCTGACCTCGTGTCAGGACCCAGAGACTGGGCTCCAACTCCAGAATGTGAGACCAGCCATGTCCCAGGGCTGTCATCTCTACCCATTCTTGATTCAGGCATCTGTCCCCAGACATTTGCTGAAATCCCTGCCAATGGGGGAACCAGAAGCACAATAGGGAAATCCTCCTTCCCCATGGCAGGAATGATGGATCTTGGGATGGGTTTCCAGACCTCAGAGTGGTAGCCAGCTGAATGGCCAATGATAACCCGCCCACTCATGAGGGCCGCCCTGGACACAAGCAGGCATTGTGACCCCCAACATGAGCATGCTTTCAAACAAACACTCTCAGTTGCATTCCAGAATCCAAATTTGCAGGCCTGATATGCCCCTAAGCACAAATCCTAACACCTGGTGGGATTTTTCAGGGGCCCAGAAACACAGCCTGTCTCTGGAATCCCTGTTTTGGGACACCCCTAAGATGGAAAATAGCACTCTCCCCTTCGCCAAGAAAGCCACCATAGTATAGGGAGCCGCTAGGATCCTTGAGAGGAAAAATCTCCCATGGATCCATGAGACCACACCTGCATTCCGAGGCCATCCTGGACACAAAAGCCAGATACACAAGCCTGTGCTACCACCTTCAAGGCAACTAATTTATAGTTCCAGACGATCTGCCCTCCAGGTCTATGCATTGGGCCTGCGATCACCTCACCGCTAACCTTAACCCGAGTTTGTGCTTACAGACTTCTATCCCGAAACCATGGCTCATATTTCCTCCAGGATGGGGTCTCTGGAGCCACATTAAAGGACTGTTCCTGCCATCCCCAAGGAAAATGTGTCCGTCACATTTGCCTAAAACTTCGAGATAAGGAGAAACCTGCAAGGCCACTGAGCCCACTCCAATACTGGAGGCCCCTCTGGACACAAATGTGCAGTCTGAAATACGCTGATCACCTGAATCCAGGCAGATACCCAAGTCAGTGTTTCTCAGTCAGAAGATTGAACCTGACATGCTCCTATGACCTCATTGTAACCCCTGATTAGGTTTTCAGGCATCTGTAATCAGAGACCTGTTCTGGAGTACCAACTTAAGATACAACATATGGTCCCTGATCCCCACAACAGAACATCTCCTTTCTCTAGATGGAAGCCGTGCTCTTGGAACTGTGTCAAACCCTCAGGGTAGATGAATCCTACTTGGCCCGTAGCCACCAGCAGATTCTAAGATCTCACTGGTAACAAGCCAGCATTGTGAGCCATCTTCATGAGATTCCATGTCAACTACAGGCCTTGGTACTTCACCCCAGAGCCTTCAGAAAGAACCTGGCATGTTCCTCAGCTGCAATGTTCAGTGGAAGTGTGCTTTCCAGGCATCCATGTGGGAGTGCTCTGCTACCCAAACTTTCCACATGGGGGACTCTCGAGCAAACAAATCTGACTGCCCTGTCCTGTAGAAGGAAACCTGGCTGTTTGGAGCATCTCACAAGCTAAAGTGTGGGAAATCCTCTATGACCTCTTTTCAACTCCCCTCCATTTGTCGGTCATTATAGACACAAACTCCAGCTTGAGCAAACATCTGACGTCTGCGCTTACTCAGGTGCTGGATATTCGAATCAGCCGCTGCACACTGGAAATGCCATTCGCTTGTCACTGAATTTATTCATAGCTTGGGTTTACAATTCCATCCTCACCTACTGGTCCACAAGCCCTCATGATAGGGAATTCTGCAGGCACAACACAGCATTCTGCCTTCCCAATAGAAAGAAGAAGGGCCTGGTGAGTCTGCCCAGAAATTCCACATTATGATCAATCTACTTGTCCCTTGAGGGAACCCTGAATTATAGACAGCCCTGGCCCCTAGTGTTGTGTCTGACAGAGCCTAAGCCCCGACCTCGTGTCAGCCACCTAGAAGGTGGGGCCCATATCCCGCATGTTAGACTGGCCACGGAACAGAGCCGTCATCTTTACCCATCCTTGGTATTCAGGCATGTGTCCCCAGACCTTTCCTGGAATCCCTACCAATGAGGGAACCTGAATCACAATAGAGAAATCCTCATTCCCCATGGCAGGATTCCTGTAAGTTCGGAAGGGTGTCCAACACTCAGAGTGTTAGCCTACTGAATGGCCATTGAGACCACCCCAATTCCTGAGGGCCACCCTATGCAAAAGCTGACATAGTGACCCTCAGCCTGAGCATGCTTTCAAACAAACACTCTCAGTTGTATCTCCAGGACTTGCATTGGAGGCCTGGTAAGCCCCTATGCCCAAATCATAACCCTTGGTGGGTATTTCCAGGTGCCCAGAGCCAGAGAACTTCTCTGCAATCCCTGTTATGGGACACCCTTAATATGGAAAACAGAACTCTTTCCTCTCTGAGAAAGCCACCACATTATAAGGAGCCGCCAGGATACTTGAGAGGAAATATCACCCATGGACACCTGAGACCACACCTGCATTCTTAGTTCATCGTGGATACACAATCCAGATAAAAAAAGCCTGTGCTACCTCCTTTGAGGCATGCAATTTACATTTCACACGGAGCTTCCCTCCAGGAGTATGCATTGGGCCTACAATCACTTCGCCACTAAACCTAACCCGCGTTTGTGTTTGCAGACTTCCCTCCCAAAACCATGGCTCTCATGCCCTCCAGCATGGGGTCTCTGGAGCCACACCAGAGGACTGTGCCCATCATTGCCAAGGAAACTGTGCCCGTCAAACTGCCCTATCTTTCCAGATTAGGAGAAACCTGCAAGGCCCCTGAGCCCACCCCAATACTGGTTGCCACTCTGTACACAAATGCACAGTCTGGAACACCCTGATCACCTACATCTAGGCAGACATTGAAGTCAATGATACTGAGTCAGAGGATTGAACCTGACATTCCGTTAGGATTTTATTGGAACCCTAGATTAAATTTTCAGGCATCTATCCTCAGAGTCCTGTTCTGCAATACCAAATTATGATACATTTGGTCCGTTAGCCCCACATCAGAACATCTCTGGTCCAAGAAGGAAACCGTGCCCTTTGACCAGTGTCAAACCCTTAGGGTAGATGAATCCTACATGGTCCCTTAGCCACCAGCACACTGTAAGGTCTCCATGGTAACAAACCTGCATTATGACCCATCTTCATGAGACTTCATGTCAACTCCAGGCCTTGGTAATTCGCCCAAGAGCCACCAGAACGAATTGGCCATGTTTCTCAGCTGCAATTTTAATGGAGGTGTGCTTTTCAGGCATCCATGTGGGAGTGCTCTGCTACCCAAACTTTCCACATGGGGGACCCTGGAGCAAATAAACCAGACTCCCCCTGTCTGGTAGAAGGAAACTTTGCTGTTTGAAGCATCTCACAAGCCCCAGCATGTGAAATCCTCCATGGCCTCTTGACGCCACCCCTCCATTCGTCGGTCATCATAGACATAAACTCCAGCATGAGGAAATGTCTGACTTTCACCTTTACTCAGGTGCTGGATATCTGGAATCAGACACTGCACAATGGAACTGCCTTTCGCTTGGCACTGAATTGAACCTTAGCTTGAGTTTACAATTCCATCCTCACCCTACTGGTCCCCAAGCCCGCTTGATAGGGAATTCTGGGGCCACAACGCAGCTTTTTGCCTTCCCCTTAGAAAGAAGAAGGGCATGGTGATTCTGCCCAGAAACTCTGCATGAGGATCAATCTGCTCAGCCCTTGAGGGATCCCTGATTCATACTCAGCCCTGACCACTAGTTCTGTTTCTGACAGAGCCTGAGTGCTCAATTCATGTCAGCTACTCAGAGAGTCAGGCATGTGAGACAGGCCATGTCTCAGGTCCCTCATCTCTACCCATCCTTGGTATTCAGGCATCTGTCCCCAGACATTTGCTAGAATACCTGCTAATGGGGGAACCTGAGGCACAATAGAGAATTCTTCCTTTTCCATGGCAGGAATCCTGGTAGTTGGGATGGGTGTCCTACATTAAAGTGGTAGCCAGCTGCATGGCCAAGGAGACAACTCCCACTCATAAGGGCTGCCCTAATCACATCAGGCATTGTGATACTCAGACTAGCATGCTTTCAAACAAACGCTCTCAGTTGTACCTCCAAGTCACACATTGTAGGCCTGGTACTCCCCTAGGCCCAAATCCTAATCCTGGTGGGATTTTCCAAGCAACCAGACTCACAGCCCTTCTCTGGAATCCCTTTTTGGGGAACATCTAAGATTGAAAACAGCACTCTTCCATTCAAACGAGAAAGCCACCATACTATTGGGAGCTTCCAGGATCCGTAGAGAGGAAAATACTCTCATGGAAACATTAGAACACACCTGCATTCCAAGGCTTTCATGGACACACAATCCAGATACAAAAGCCAGTGCTAGTGCCTTCGAGGTACGTGATTTACAGTTCCTGACGATCTGCCCTCCAGGTCTATGCATTGGGCCTACGATCACCTCGCAACTCAACCTAATCTGAGTTTGTGATTGCAGACTTCTCTCCCAAAACCATGGCTTACATGCCCTCCACGATGGAGTCTCTGGAGCCACACCACACGACTGTGCCTGCCACCCCCAAGGAAACCGTGCCCACAAATTTGCCTAAACCTTCAAGATTAGGAGAAACCTGCAAGGCCCCAGAGCCCACCCCAATATTGGAGGCCATTCTGTACATAAAGGCACAGTCAGAAACACCCTCATTGCCTACATATAGGCAGACACCGAAGTCAATGGTCCTGAGTCTGATGATTGAACCTGAAATTTCCCTTGGACTTCATTGGAACCCTAGATGAAGTTTTTAGGCATCTGTCCTCAGAGACCTGTTCTGGAATACCAACTTATGATACAACATTTGGTCCGTGAGCCCCACAACAGAACATCTCCGATACCCAGAAAGAAACCGTGTTCTTCGACCGGTGTCAAACCATCAGGATAGACGAATCATACATGGCCCCTTAGCCACCAGCACATAGTAAGATTTCCGTGGTAACAAAACTGCATTGTGACCCAACTTCATTAGAATCCAGGCCTTGGTACTTTGCCCTAGAGCAAACAGAAAGAACCTGCCATGTTCCTTAGGTGCAATGGTCAATGTAGGTGTGCTTTCCAGTATCCACGTGCGAGTACTATGCTACCCAAACTTTTCACATGGGGGAACCTGGTGTAAACAAACCAGACCTCCCCTGTCCAGTAGAAGGAAACCTTATGTTTGGATCAACTCACAGGCCTCAGCGTGTAAACTGCTCCATGGCCTCTTGATGCCACCACTCCATTGGTCGGTCATCATAGACACAAACTCCAGTCTAAGCAAACATCTGACATGCACCCTTATCCCGGTGCTGGATGTCTTGAATAAACCACTGCACATTGGAACTGCCTTCCACTTGGCACTGAATTGAACCATAGCTTGTGTTTACAATTCCATCCTCACCTGACTGGTCCCTAAGCCCTCTTGATAGGGAAATCTGGGGCCACAACGCAGCATTCTGCCTTCCCCATCGAATGAAGAAATGCCTGGTGAGTCTGCCCTGAAAACCCACATAAGGATCAATCAGGTCTGCCCTCAAGTCAACACCGATTTATAGGCTGCCATGGCCACTAGTGCCATGTCTGACAGAGCCTGAGCCCGACTGAGTTTCAGCCACTAGAGAGCAGGCCCCATAACTAGCATTTGGGATTGCCATGGCCCAAGTATGTCATCTCTACCCATCCTTGGTATTCAGGCACCTGTCCCCAGACCTTGGCAGGGATCCCTGCCAATTAGGAAACTTGAAGCACAATAGAGAACTCTTCTTTCCCCATGGCAATAAACCTGGCTTTTGGGATGGGTGTTCAACCCTTAAAGGGGAAGCCAGTTACAACATCAATGACACCACACACACTCCTGAGGACTACCCTTGGCACAAACAGGCATTGTGACCCTCACCCTGAGCATGCTTTCAAAAAATCCCTCTCAGATTCACCACAATGATCCCTCATTTCAGGCCTGGTATGCCTGTAGGTTCAAATCATAAAACTTGGTGGGATTTTCGAGTTGCCCAGACCCAGACACCATCTCTGGAATTTTTGTTTTGGTGCACCCTTCAGATGGAAAACAGCCCTCATCCCTTCCCCAAAAATGTCACCAAATTATGAGGAGCCACCAGGATCCATAGAGAGGCAATGTCTCCCATGGACCCATGAGAACACACCTGCATTCTGAGGCCATCCTGGACACACAATCCGGAGAGAAAAGCCTGTGCTACTGCCTTCCATTCACCCTAATTACAGTTCCAGATGAGCTGCTCTCAAGGTCTATGCATTGGGCCTGTGATCACCTCGCCACTCACCCTAATTCGAATTTATGTTTGCAGACTTATCTACCAAAACCATGGCACACATGCCCTCCAGGATGGGGTCTCTGGATCCACACTGCAGGACTGTCCCTGCCATCCACAAGGAAACTGTTTCCATCACAGTTGCCCAAACTGTCTAGATTAGGAGAAACCTACAAGGCCTCTGGGCCTACCCCAATTTCGGCGGCCGCTCTGAACACAAATGCACAGTCTGAAATACCCTGATCCCCTACATCCAGGAACACAGCCAAGTCAATGGTCCTGAGTCAGAATAATGAACCTAACATGCCCCTAGGACGTCATTGGAACCATTGATTCGGTTTTCAGACATGTGTCCTCAGAGGCCTGTTCTAGAATGTGAACTTATGATACAACATGTGGTGCCTGGGCCACTCAACAGAACATCTCCTGTCCCCAGAAGGAAACCGTGCCCTACAATCTATGCAAAATCCCAGAGTAGTAGATTCCTGCACAACTACTAAGCCACCAGCACATTCTAAGATCTACCTGGTAACAAACCAGCTGTGTGGCCCATCTGCAAGAGATTCCATGTCAAATCAAGGACTTGGTACTTTGCTACAGAGACACCAGAATAAAGCTGCCATGTTCTTCAGTTGCAATGGTCAATGAAGTTGAACATTCCAGGCATCCATGCGGTAGAGCTCTGCTACCCAAACTTTCCACATGGGGGACCCTGGAGCAAATAAACCACACTCCACCTGTCCAGTAGAACGAAACCTTGCTATTTGGAGCAGCTCATGAGTCTCAACGTGAAAATCCCTCCATGGCTTCTTGACGCCACCCCTCCATTTGTCCGTCATCATAGACACAAACTCCAGTGTGAGCAAATATCCGACGTCCTCCCTTACTAAGGTGCTGGATATCTCGAAAAAGCTGCTGGACACAGGAACTGCCTTCCGCTTGGCAGTGAATTGAACTGTAGCTTGTGTTTACAATTCCTTCCTCACCCGACTGGTCCCCAAGCATTCTTGATAGCGAATTATGGAGACACAACACAGCATTCTGCCTTCCCAATAGAAACAAGTGCCTGGTGAGTCTGGCCAGAAACCCCACATGAGGATCAATCTGCTCGGCCCTATATCGGAGGGACCCTGATTTATAGGTTGCCCTGGCCACTAGTGCTGTGTCTGACAGAGCCTGAGCCCAGACCTAGTGTCAGTCACCAGAGTTTGAGCCCCACATCTAGCATTTGGGAATGCCATGGCTCAAGTATTTCATCTCTACCCATCCTTGGTATTCAGGCACCTGTCCCCAGAACTTTGCTGGAATCCCTGATAATGGGGCATCCTGAAGCACAATAGAGAACTCCTCCTTCTTCATATCAGGAAACTTGGCTGTTAGGATGGGTGTTCAACCCTGAAAGGGGGAGTCATTTACAAGTCCAGTGAGACCACACAAACTCCTCAGGGATGCCCTGGAGGCAAACAGGCCTTGTGACCCTCAGCCTGAGCATGCTTTCAAACAATCCTTCTCTGTTGCACCACCATGAACCCGCATTGCAGGCCTAATATGCCCCTAAGCCCAAATCCTAGCACTTGTTGTGATGTCCCAGATGCCCTGAACCAGAGCCCGTCTCTGGAATCCCTGTTTTGGGGCACCCATAAGGTGGAAAACATCACTCTCCCCTTCCCCGAAAAAGCCACCAAACTATGGAGAGCCACCAGGATCCATAGAGAGGAAAAGACTCCCATGGACCCATGAGACCACACCTGCATTCCAAGGCCATCCTGGACACACAATCCAGGGAGAAAAGCCTGTGCTACTGCCTTCCAGTCTCCTAATTATAGTTCATGACGAGCTTCCCTCCAGGTCTACGCATTGGGCCTGTGATCACCTCGCCACTCACCCTAATTTGTATTTGTGTTTGCAGACTTCTCTCCCAAAACCATGGCTCACATGCCCACCAGAATGTGATCTCTGGAGCCACACCACAGAACTCTGGCTGCCAACCCCAAGGGCACTGTGCATATCAGATTTGCCCAAACCTTCCAGATTAGGAGAAACCTGTGTGGCCCCTGAGCCCACACCAATATTGCCGGCCACTCGGGATGGAAATGCGCAGTCTGAAACACCCTTATCACCTACATCCAGGGAAATAGCCAAGTCAATGATCGTGAGATAGACGATTGAACCTAAAATGCCCCTAGGCTCTCAATGGAACCCCATTAGGTTTTCAGGCATCTGTCCTCAGGGGCCTGTTCTGAAATACCAATCTATGACACATCATGTGGTCTCTGAGCCACACGACAGAACATCCCCTGTCCCCAGAAGAATACCATGCTCTTCGACCTGTGCCAAACCCTCAGGGTAGGAGAATCATGCATGGCACCTTAGCAACCGCACATTATAAGTTCTCCCTGGTAACAAACAAGCATTGTGACCCATCTGCAAGAGATCCCATGTCAACTCAAGGCCTTGGCACTTTGTCCCAGAGCCACCAGAACAAATCTGCCATGTTCCTCAGCTGCAATTGTCAATGGAGGTGTGCTTTCCTGGCATCCATGCCAGAGAGCTCTTCTTCACAAACTTTCCACATGGGGAAACCTAGAGTAAACAAACCAGACTTCACCTACTCAGTACAAAGAAATGTTACTTTTTGCAGCAGTTCACAGGCCTTAGCATGTGAACTCCTCCATGGCCTCTTTATACCACCCCTCCACTTGTCGGTCATCATAGACAAAAACTCTAGTGTGAGCAAGCATCTGACATCCACCCTTATTCCAGTGCTGGATGTCTCGAGTAAACTGCTACAAATTGGAACTGCCTTCTGCTTGGCACTGAATTGAACCATAGCTTTTGTTTACAATTCCACCCAAAACTGACTGGTCCCCAAGCCCTCGTGATTGGGAAATCTGGAGCCACAACACAGCATTCTGCCTTCCCTATTGAATGAACAAATGCCTGGGAATCTTCCCAAGAAACTCCACATGAGGATCAATCTGCTCCGCCCTCGAATCTACTCTGATATAAAGGCTGCCATGGCCACTAGCGCTGTGTCTGACAGAGCCTGAGCCCCGACCGAGTTTTAGGCCTCATATCTAGCATTTGGGATTGCTATGGCCCAAGTACGTCATCTCCACCCATCCTTGGTATTCAGGCACCTATCTCGAGACCTTGCTGGAAACCCTGCCAATGGGGCAACCTGAAGCACAGAGGAACCTGACAGAAGAGAACTCATCCTTCCTCATGGCAGGACATTTGGCTGTTGGGTTGGGTGTCTAACTCTCTAAGCGGGAGCCAGATATATGACCAATGAGACCACTCCCACTCCTGAGGGCCGCCAATGGAGCAAACAGGCATTGTGAGACTCAGCCTGAGCAAGCTTTCAAACAATCCCTCTCAGTTGCACCATCATGATCCCGCATTGCAGGCCTCATACACCCCTAGGTGCAAATCCTAACCCTTGGTGGGAAGTCCCAGATGCCCAGAAAAAGAGCCTGTATCTGGAATCCCTGTTTTGGGGCACCCATAAGATGGAAAACAACACTCTTCCCTTCCCCAAAAAAGCCACCAAACTATGAGCTGCACAGATCCATAGAGAGGAAAAGTTTCCCATGGACCCATGAGACTATACCTGCATTCCGAGGCCATCCTGGACACACAATATAGAGAGAAAAGCCTGTGCTACTGCCTTCCAGTCACCCTAATTACAACTCCTGACAAGCTGCACTCCAGGTCTACTCATTGGGCCTGTGATCACCTTTCCACTAACCATAACCCACATTTGTGTTTGCAGACTTTTCTCCCAAAACCATGGCTCATATGCCCTCCAGGACAGGGTCTCTGGATCCACAACACATGACTGGGCCTGCCATCCCCAAGGAAACTGTGCCCGTCAAACCTGCCCAAACCTTCCAGTTTAGGAGAAACACGCAAGAGCCCTGAGCCCAACCCAATATTGTCCGCAGCACTGGACACAAATGCCAGTCTGAAACGCCCTGATCACCTACATCCAAGCAGACAGCCATTTCAATGTTCCTGGGTCAGAAGATTGTACCTGACATGCTCCTAGGACGTCATTGGAACACTAGATTAGGTTTTCAGGCATCTGTCCTCAGGGTCCTGTTCTGAAATACCAACTTAGGATACAACATGTGGTCGCTGAGCCACACAATAGAATATCTCCAGTCCCCAGTAGGAAACCATGCCCTTCGACCTGTGCCAAACCCTCAGGATTGGAGAATCCTGCACAGCACCTTAGACACCAGCACAAACTCTAGTTTGTGCGTTGACCCATACCACAAGCTTTCCATCTGCTGGACAGTCGAGTCCTGTTGAAAGGCTCAAGGATGTCCCATACGGAAAGACTGGAGAGCAGGATTCGAAGGATGGATGCCTGTACAGCATACCTCACATTCCCATTGGTTCTTTGTGACAAGACATGTTTGAACTACTGGCTCTGGGGCGAGCTAACTAGGGGGCTGAATTGAAATGGACTCTCCTGCGGATGGGTCATAATGTGGGTTTGTGTGCATGGAGACCTTGGAATATGTTGGCAGCTCAGGGGCTATGAAGTATTCGCCTAACCGAAGGGTGTAATATTGCTCCAATTAAAAAGAGATCCCTATGTGGAGATGAGACAGGTTCTCTTTGGTGCCTCAGAAAAGCCCCAGATACTGGTCTTCAAACCAGTTCTCTGAGTAGAGACACCTGGAAACCAAAGCTAGGGTTCAGATTAGAGCCTAGATGCCTGTCCGTTTCAATCTTCTGTCTCTGGGGACACTGTCTGAGTATCTAAGTGGAGATAGTTGCTCAGCTGGTGTCAGAGTGCCCCTCTTAGTCCATGGCCGAGGCATGGCCTTGGAGACCTTATTGGATTCTCCTAATCTCTAGGGTTGTGGCCAATGGATTGGGTACAGTTTTCTTGGAGAGGACTGGCACAGTCCTTCAGTGTGTCTCCATAGGCCTTAGCCTGGAGGGTGTGTGGGTCCGGGCTGTGGGCACAGAAGTCTGAAAACACAAACTCGGCTTGGGTGCGGAGCCGAGAGCATGGCAGGATAGACCCACAGACCGTGAGAGGAGATCCTCAGCTTATGAAAGAAGGGCAAATGGGAGGCAGTCACGCAAGCTTTTGTCTTTGGATGTTTTGTCTCCCATAGCCGTGGAATGTAGGGGTGACCTCAGGGGCTATGGAAGAGTCTCCCTCTCTGAGGAGTTGGTCCAGCTCTTAAGATTTTGGGGACATTTTGTGGGAAGGGTAGAGTCCTGCTGTCTGGCTCAGGTGTTCTTCCAGGAGAGGGACTCCAGATCACAGTCCTGGGTTCGAGTGAATGGAATACTCGAGCTCTTGTGAAGATTGGGATCATAGGGGCTTGGCAAGCCCCATATGCGGGCTCTTGGTCCAGGCCCTGAGAGACCTTACTTCGACATGGGGCCCATGCTGATGGTCCCAATGCGAGTTTGTACCCAAGGAGGCACTCAAGTTTAGGCTTGGCCTCAGGGGCCATGAAGGTTTCTCCTACACTGAAGGTATGACTCCATGCCAACAGCAAGCTTTCCAGCCATGGGGAAGGAGAAGATCTGATTTGTGCTTCAGTTACCCACGTTTGCCAGGATTTGATATAATATCTAGGGTCAGATGTCTGAAAACCTAGGTTGGGAAGAGATGACGGAATAAGGCCATGGCCTGTCTGATGTGCTTAGTGTGCAGCCAGCTGTTTCCTTGTCTGTCGGGACGTCAGGCTGTGTCAGACAGAGCATTACTGACCAGGGTAGCCTTTCCAGTTAGGGTGCGGTCGATGCCAGAGCAGGTTGGTTCTCATTTGTGATTTCTGGAGAGCCCCATAGGGCAACGTTTTTCTTCTGGTGGGCAGTCAGAAAATTGTGTTGTGGTTCTGTAATTCCCAGTCTGGAGGGCTTGTTTGCCAGGAGTGTGAAGAGGGAAGTCTGAAAACACAAGCTAGCGTTAGGTTTGGGGCCGAGGGCATGGCAGGCCCACTCTGCAGAGACTGAATCAAGATCTCCTGCATCTGAGGTCAGGGCGAGTATCAGACGTTGCCTCAGGTTGGAGTTTGTGTCCATTATGGCCCCTTCCTGAAGGGGGTGGGGGCGTCATGAGGCCAGGTAGGTTTCCCAACGCTGGGAGTTGTGAGCTGCCCCAAACATCAAGGTTTCCTCTGTAGGACAGTCGAGTACTATGATATGGTTCTAGGATTACCCCTACAGAAAGACTCTGGAGAAGGGGTCTAAGCATGAATGTCTGCAAATGCCACCTCACATTCCCACTGGCTGCTTGGGGCAAGGCAGGCTCCATCTGCAGGCTCTTGGGCGGGTTTCTCAGAGGGCTGAGTTGAAATGGACTCTCCTGCGGATAAGTCATACTGTGGGTTGGTGGCCATGGAGACCTTGGAATGTGGCGGTGGCTCAGGGACTCTGCAGGTTTCTCCAAATCAAAGGGTTTGACACAGCTCCAACAATGAAGCTTCCCATGTGGAGACGATAGTTGTTCTGTTTGGTGTCTCAGGAAAGCCCCAGATGCTGGTCTTCAAACCCAGGCCTCTGAGGAGTGACACCTGGAAACCAAAGCAAGAGTTCAGATTAGGGCCCAGGGGCCTGTCTGGTTCAATCTACGGTCTCTGCCGACATCTGTCTGTGTTTCTGCATGGAGGTAGTTGCTCAGCTTGTGTCAGGATGCCTTTGTCCCGAGATGCTTATAGTAGTGGGATGTCCTTGGGGGCCTTGAGGTTTCTCCTATTCTGTGGGGTTATGGGCAATGGAATGGGCATAGTCTCCTAGGAGAGAGCAGGACAGTCCTGTGGTGTGGCTCCAGAGGCCCCAGCCTGGCGGCTGTGTGGGCCATGGCTGTGGGGACAGACATCCAAAAACACAAACTCGGCTGAGGTTTGGGGCTGAGGTTATGGCAGGAGTGATCTACAGTCCGTGAGGGGAGCTCATTGTGATTAGAAAGTAGGGCGAGTGAGAGGCGGTCGTTCAGGCTTATGTCTCTGGATGTTGTATTCATGATGGTCATTTAATGTAATCATGGTCTCATGGGCCATGGAAGTCTCCCTCTCTGGTGATTTGTCCGGCTCCCAAGAGATTGGGGTCATTTTGTGGGAAGGAAGGAGTCCTGTTTTCTGCCTCATGTGTCCCCACAATAGAGGGATTCTAGAGCAGAGCACTGGGTACATACAACTGGAATACCCACCCTCTGGTTAGGCCTGGGGTCCTATGGGCATGGCAAGCCCATATGCAGATTCTTGGTCCAGCCACTGAGAGACGATACTTGAATAGTGGACTCATGCTGAGGGTCACATTGTGTGTTTGTGCCCAAGGTGGTCCTCAATATTGGGCGGGACCTCATTGAGCTTGCAGGTTTCTCCTACACTGAACCTTGGAAATGCCAACCTCAGGGTTTCTTGCCATGGGGAAGGAGGAGTTTTGATTTCTGCATCACGTTCACCTCTGGGCACTAATTGGAGATAAGGTCTAGGTTCTGAAGCCTGAAAACCGAGGTTTGGAAGAGATGACGACCTAAGGCCATGGCGGGTCTGATGTGTTCAGTTTGGGGCCAGCTTTCTAGGTGTCGTTCAGGAGGTCTGCACTCAGGCTGTGCCAGACAGGGCATTCGTGCCCAGATACGCTGTATAATTGGGGTACAGTTGAGTGGCATGCAGAAGATAATTATTTGGGGTTTCTCCATAGCCCCATAGGGCAAAGTCTTTCTTCTGGAGGGCAGGCAGAGTGCTGCATTCTGGCTCCGGAACTGCCAAACTTGAGGCCTTGGGGCCAGGAATGCAAGGATGTAAGTCTGAGAACAGAAGCTTTGCTTTGGTTTCAGGGCGAGGACATGGCAGGCACACTCTGCAGAGCTGAATCGAGATTTCATGCATCTGAGGTCAGGGCGAGGTTCATATGTTGGCTCAGGTTGGAGTTTCTGTCCATGATGGCCCCTTCATGAAGGGGGGTCATCACACCGCCATTGGTGTTTTCCCATGATGGCAGTAGTGAGATGCTCCAAACCACAAGGATTTTCTGCGGGTCAGTTGAAACCTGTTGGATGGCTCCAGGACATCCCATATGGAACAATTGCAGAGCAGGGTTCTAAGGATGGATGCCTGGGCATCCGGCCTCGCATTCCAATTGTCTCCTAGCGAAACGGCACGTTTGATTGCTGCCTATGATGTAGTAGCCGAGGGGGCTGAGTTGAAATGCATTCACCTGAGGATCGGTCATAATGTGGGATTGTGTCCATGGAGACCTTGGAATGGGGCAGTGGCACCAGGGCTCTGAAGGATGCTCCTAACCAGAGGTTTTGACACAGCTCCAAGAAGCATTTTTCCCATGGGGAAACAAGATTTGTTCTCATTGGTGCTTCAGTAACCCCCAATATGCTGGTATTGGAAACCAGAACTCTGAGGAGAGATGCCTGGAAACCAAGGCAATGGATCTGATTAGGGCCTGGGGCCTGTCTGGTTTAATCTTCTTCTCTCGGTTCATCTGTCTATGGGATTGAGTGGAGGTAGTTCCTCAGCTGGTGTCAGATTGCCCCTATTTGTCCTGGGCAGTCTACACTATTGGGATGGCCACTTTGACTTTGGAGGTTTCTCCTAATTTGCAAGTTTGTGGCCAATGAAATGGGCAGAATTCCTTTGGGGAGGGAAGGAACAATCCTGAAGTGTGGCTCTAGGGGCTCAAGCATGGAGGGTGTGTGGGTCAGAGCTGTGGGGACAGAAGTCTGAAAACAGAAACTCGTCTTAGGTGTGGGGACATAGGTATGGGAGGCCCGATCTACAGACCTTGAGGAGAACTCTTCAGGATATGAACAAAGAGTGAGTGTGAGGCACTTGCTCAGGCTTTTGACTCTGGATTTTGTGTCACTGATGGCCGTGGAATGTAGGGGCGTCCTCATGGACCATGGGTGAGACTTCCTCTATGGGGATTTGGATGATCCCAATATTTTGGGGTCATTCCGTGGGATGGGAGGAGTCCATTCTTTTTTTTTTTTTTTACCTCAGGTGTGCCACTAAAGAGGGATTCCAGAGCAGAACCCTGGGAAGGGGCGACTGGACAACCCGAACTCTGTATAAGATTGGGGGCTTAAGGGCATGGCAATCCCCATATGGGGTACCTTGGTCCAGCCACTGAGAGGTCTTACTTGAGTAGAGTGCTCACACTGAGGGTCACAATGCATGTTTGTGCCCAATGTAGGCATCAAGCATGGGCGGGGACTCATGGGCCATGCTTGATTCTCCTACACTGAACTTTGGACAACATACGAACCACAAGGTTTCTTGCCATGGGGAAGGAGGAATTCTGATTTCTGCATCATGTTCACCCCTGGGCAGTGACTGGAGATAAGATCTAAGTTCTGAATCCAGAAAATCGAGGTTGGGATGAGATGATAACCTAAGGTCATGGAGGGTCCGATGTGCTCAGTGTGCGGTCAGCTTTCTGGGTGTTGTTCAGGAGGTATGGATTCAGGCTGTGTCAGACAGTGCATTAGTGCCCAGGTTAGACTGTATAATTTGGGTACAGTTGAGTTCCATGTAGGTTCATCCTCATTTATTGTGTCAGGGAAGCTCACTGGGGCAACATTTTTCTTCTGGTGGGCAGGCAGAGTGCAGCATTGTGGGTCCAGAATTGCCAAACTTGAGGGCGTCGGGACCAGGAGTGTGAGGACGTAAGTCTGAGATCATAAGCTAGACTTAAGTTTCAGGGCGAGGGCACGGCAGGCACCCTCTGCAGATCCGAATCAGAATCTCATTCATCTGAGGTCAGGACGAGGATCAGACTTAGGCGCAGGTTGGAGTTTCTGTCCATGATGGCCCCTTCATCAAAGGGGTGGAATCTCGAAGCCATGGAGGTTTTCCCACGTTGGGAGTTGTGGGATGCTCCAAACTGCAAGGATTCCTTCTGCGGGAAAATTGAGAACTGTTGGATGGCTCCAGGACATCCCATATGGAATGACTCCAGAGCCAGGTTCTAAGGATGGATGCCTGAGCAGACTGCCTCTTACACCAATTGTCTCCCTGCCACAAGACAGGTACGATCTGATGGCTATGCAGGAGCAATCGTGGGAGCTGAGTTGAAATGGACTCTCCTGAAGATGGGTCTTAATGTGTGTTTGTGTCCATGAGGACGTTGGAATGGGGTGGTGGCCCCAGGGCTCTAAAGGATTCTAACCGGAGATTTTGAAACAACTCGAAAGAGCAAGTTTTCCATGTGGAGACAAGATTTGTTCTAATTGGTGCCTCAGGAAACCCACATATGCTGGTATTAGAACCAGGCCTCTGAGGAGAGATACATAGAAACCACAGCAATGCATCCAATTAGGTCCTAGGAGCCTCTCTGGTTCAATCTTCTTCTCTGTCGACATCTGTCTATTTTATGAAATGGAGGTAGTTGCTCAGCTGGTATCAGACCGCTCCTGTTTGTCCGGGCGGCCTACACTATAGGGATGGCCTCGGGGACTTTGGAGGTTTCTCCTAAATTGTATGATTATGGACAATGGAATGGGCAGAATTCCTGTGGAGCGGGCAGGCACAGACCTGATGTGTGGCTCCAAGGGCCCAGCCTTGAGGGTGTGTGGGCAAGGACTGTGGGGACAGATGTCTGAAAACACAAACTCAGCTTAGGTTTGGGGACGTAGGTATGGCAGGCCCGATTTACAGACTATGAGGAGAACTTTTTGGGATCTGAATAAAGGGTGAAAGTGTGACACTTGTCAGGCTTTTGCCCCTGGATTTTGTGTCAATGATGGCCGTGGAATGTCGAGGAGTCCTCATGGGCCATGGAAGAGTCTTTCTCTCTGTGGATTTGGCCAGATCCCAATTGTTTTGGGTTAATCTGTGGGATTCAGTTTTGTTAACTAAGGCTTCCCACCAAAAGAGGGATTCCAGAGCAGAGCCCTGGACAACAAGAAATCTAACTAAAAATACGGGCCTAGGGGCATGGCAAGCCCAATATGCCTTCTAATGGTCCAGCCACTGAGAGGCCTTCATTGAGGACAGAACTCATGCTGAGGGTCACAATGCGTGTTTATGCCCTCGTGGTACTCAAGCATGGGTGGGGACTCATGGTGCATGCTTGTTTCTCCTACACTGAATGATAGTCAACATGTCAACCACATGAGTTCTTGCCATGGGGAAGTATTAATTCTGATTTCTGCATGTCATTCACCCCTGGGTAGTGACTGGAGATAAGGTCTAGGTTGTGAAGTCTGAAAACCGAGGTTGGGAAGAGATGACGACCTAAGGCCATGTCGGGTCCGATATGCCCAGCGTGGAGCCAGCTGTCTGGGTGTTGGTCGGGAGGTCCAAGCTTGGGCTGTGTCAGACAGGGCCTTAGTGCCCAGGGTAGATTGTATAATTGGGGTACAACTGAGTGCCGTGCAGGTTGATCTTTATTTGGCATTTCTGGGTAGCCCCAAGGGCAATGTTTTTCTTCTGGAGGACGGGCAGAGTGCTGCATTGTGGCTCCGGAATTTCCAAAGTGGATGCCTTGTGGACGGGGAGTGTGAGGACAGAAGTCTGAGAACACATGTTAGGCGTAGGTTCTGGGCGAGGGCACGGCAGGCACCCTCTGCAGATCTGAATCGGGATATCATGAATCTGAAGTCAGGGCGAGGTTCAAACCTAGGCTTAGGTTTGAATTTCTGTCCATTCTGGCCACTTTATGAAGGGGACAGCATCTCCAGTCCATGGTTTACCCACGATGGGAGTTGTGAGATGCTCCAGACAACAAGGATTCCTTCTGATCAACAATTGAGACCTTTTGTATCACTCCAGTACATACCATACAGAATGACACCAGAGCAGGGATCTAAGGATGGATGCATGGGAAGCCCGCCTCACATTGCAGTTGTCTCCTAGCAAATAGACAGGTTTGATATGCTGGCTCTGTCAGAGCAACCAAGGGGGCTGAGTTGAAATGGACTCTCCTGAGGATGGATGCTAATGTGGGTTTGTGTCCATGGAGACCTTGGAATGGGGCGTTGGCGCATGGGCCCTGAAGGATTCTCCTAACTGGAGGTTTTGAGACATCTCCAAAGGACAAGTTTCCCATGTGGAGACGAGATTTGTTCTGATTGGTGCCTCATGAAACCCCCATATACTGTTATTGGAATATAGGCCTCTGAAGAGAGATAACTGGAAAACAAAGCAATGGCTCCGTTTAGAGCCTAGGGGCCTGTCCGGTTGAATCTTCTTCTCTGTGTACATCCATCTAAGGTATTAGTGGAGTTAGATGCTCAGCTGGTGTCAGATGGCCCTTGTTTGTCCCAGGCAGCCTACACTATTGTGAAGGCCTTGGGGACTTTGGAGGTTTCTCCTAATTTTATGATTATGGACAATGGAATGGGCAGAATTCCTGTGGAGAGGGAAGGCACAGTTTTGATATGTGGCTCCAGGGGCCCCAGCCTGCACGGTGTCTGCACCAGGACTGTGGAGACAGAAGTCTAAAACACAAACTCAGTTTAGGTTTAGTGACATAGGTATGGCAGGCCCGATCTACAGATCGTGAGGAGAATTCTTCCGGATATGAAGAAAGAGAGATTGTGAGGCACTTGTTCAGGCTTTTGGTTCTGGATTTTGTGTCAACGATGGGCGTGGAATGTCGGGGAGGCCTCATGGGCCATGGACGAGTCTTCCGCTCTGTGGATTTGGCCCGATTCCAATTGTTTTGGGTCAAACTGTGGGATGGGAGTAGTCCTTTCAGTTTTGTTACCTCAGGTGTCCCACCAAAAGAGGGATTCCAAAGCCGAGCCATGGGGAGGGGCGACTGGACAACCAGAAATCTGGTTCAAAATTGGGGCCTAGGGGCATGGCAAGCCCAATATGCTGTCTTTTGGTCCAGCCACTGAGAGGCCTTACTTGAGAAATAGGCTCACGTTGAGGGTCACAATGCATGTTTGTGACCGACTTGGTCCTCAAGCATCTGCAGGGCCTCATGGGCCACACTGGTTTCAACTACACTTTACGTTGGACAACATGCCAACCACAACGTTTCTTGCCATGGGGAAGGAGTTCTGATTCCTGCATCATGTTCAACCCTGGGTGGTGACTGGAGATAAGGTTTAGGTTCTGAAGCCTGAAAACCGAGGTTGGAAAGAGATGAAGACCTAAAGCCATGGCGGGTCCGATGTGCTCAGTGTGTGGCTAGCTGGGTGGGTGCGAGTCAGGAGGTTCAGTCTCAGGCTGTGCCAGAAAGGGCAGTAGTGCACAGGGCAGCCTGTATAATTGGGGCCCAGTCAAGTGGCATGCAGGTTGATCCTCATTTGGGAAATCTGGGTAGCCCCAGAGGGCAATGTTTTTCTTCCGGAAAGCAGGCAGAGTGCTGCCTTGTAGTTCTGGAATTGCCAAACTGGAGGGCTTGTGGGCCAGGAATGTGAGGATGGAAGTTGAGAACACAAACTAGACTTATGTTTCTGGGCAAGGGCACGGCAGGCACACTCTGCAGAGCTGAATCAAGATGTCCTGCATCTGAAGTCAGGGCGAGGATCAGACGATCACTCAGGTTGGAGCTTCTGTCCCTGATGGCCCCTTCATGAAGCGCAGGGGGCGGGATCACGAGGCCATGGAGGTTTTCCCACGATGGGAGTTGTGAGATGCTCCAAACAGTAAAGATTCTTCTGAGGGACTATTGAGACCTGTTGGTTGGCTCCAGGACTTCCCATACAGCATGATTCTGAGAATGGTTCTAAGTATGGATGGCTGGGAAGCCTGCCTCTCATTCCAATCATCTCCTAGCGACAAGTCGGGTTAGATCTGCTGGATCAGGGGGAGCAACTGAGGGGGCTGAGTTGAAATGGACTCTCCTGTGGATGGGTCCTAATGTGGGTGTGTCTCCATAGAGACCTTGGAATGAGGCGCTGGCACCGGGAACCTGAAATGTCCTTCTAACCAGAGGCTTTGAGAGAGCTCCAACATGCAAATTTCCCATGTGTAGACGAGATTTGTTCTGATGGGTGCCTCGGGAGAAGCCCTCAGCTGGTATTGTAAAACAGGCTTTTGAGGAGACATGCCTGTAAACCAAAGCTATGGATCCCATTATGGCCTGGGGTCCTGTCTGGTCAATCTTCTTCTCTGGGGACATCCATCTATGGTATGAGTGGAGGTAGATGCTCAGCTGGTGTCAGACGGCCCTTTTTTGTCCCGGACAACCTACACCATTGGTATGGCCTCAGGGAATTTGGAAGTTTCTCCTAATTTGTACGGTTTTGGATAATGGAATGGGCAGAATTCCCATGGATTGGTTAGGCACAGTCCTAATGTGTGGTTCCAGGGGCCCAGCCTGGAGGGTGTGTGGCCCAGGACTTTGAGGACAGAACTCAAAAAACACAAACTCAGCTTAGGTTTGGGGACGTAGGTATGGCACGGCCGAACTACAAATCATGAGAAGAACTCTTCAGGATATGAAGAAAGAGCGAGTCTGAGGCGCTTGCTCAGGCTTTTGTCTCTGGATTTTGTATCAGCGATGGCCGTGGAATGTCGGGGAGGCCTCATGGGCCATGGACGACTCTTCCTCTCTGTGGATTTGGACCTATCCCAATTCTTTTTCGTGAAACTGTGGGATGGGAGGACTCCTTTCAGGTTTGTTACCTGAGTATGTCCCACCAAAAGAGGAATTCCAAAGCAGAGCCCTGGGCAAGAGTGAAGGGACAACCCGAACTATGGTTAAAAATTGGGGTCTAGGGGCATGGCAAGCCCAATATGCTGTTTCTTCATGCAGCCACTGAGAGGCCTTGCCTGATGACCGGGCTCAGGGTGAGGGTCACAATGTGTGTTTGTGACCAATGTGGCCCTCAAGCATGGGCTGGGTCTCATGTGCCACACTGGTTTCAACTACACTGAACGTTGGACAACATGCCAACCACGAGGTTTCTTGCCAAGGGAACGAGTTCGGATTTCTGCAACATTTTCAAACCTGGGCAGTGATTGGAGATAAGGTCAAGGTTCTGAAGCCTGAAAACCGAGGTTGGTAGAGATGACGACCTAAGGCCATGGCGGGTCCGATGTGCTCAGTGTGCGGCCAGCTGTCTGGGTGGGGCCAGGAGTTCCAGGCTCAGGCTGTGTCAGAATGGGCAATTGTGCCCACTTCAGCCTATATATTTGGTGTACAGCCAAATGGCGTGCAGGTTGATCCTCATTTGGGGTTTCTGGGTAGCCCCAGAGGGCAATGTTCTTCTTCCAGGGAGCAGGCAGAGTGCCGCATTGTACTTCTGGATTGCCAAACTGGAGGGCTTGTGGGCCAGTAGTCTGAGGACTGAAATCTGAGGACACAAGCTAGGCTTAGTTTTTATGGGTGAGGACATGGCAGGCACAATCTACAGACCTGAATCGAGATCTCGTGCATCTGAAGTCAGGGTGAGGATCAGATGATCTTCAGGTTAAACTTTCTGTCCCTGATGGCCCCTTCATGAAGGGGGGGAATCACGAGGCCATGGGGCTTTTCGCACGATGGGATTTGTGAGAAGCTCCAAACTGCAAAGATTCTTCTCCAGGACAATTGAGACCTGTTAGTTGGCGCCAGGCCAAGGATTCCAAGCATGGTTCTGAGGATGGATGGCTGGGTACCCCACCTCGCATTCCAATTTTCTCCTAGCTACAAGACAGGTTAGATCTGCTGGATCTGGGGGAGCAACTGAGGAGGCTGAGTTGAAATTGACTCTGCTGTGGATGTGTCCTAATATGTTTTTGTGTCTATGGAGACCTTGGAATGAAGCGGTGGCACTGGGTCCCTGATGGGTTCTTCTAACAGAGACTTTGACACAGCTCCACCGTGCAAGTTTCCCATCTGTAGATGAGATGTTTTCTGATGGGTGAGTCAAGAAACAGCCATATGCTGGTATTGAAATCCAGGCCTCTGAGGAGACATGTCTGGAAAACTTAGCAATGGATCCGATTAGTGCCTAGTGGCCTGTTCATTCCTTTTTTGTTCTGGGGACATAAGTCTACGGGTCTGAGTGCAGGTAGGTGCTCTGATGTGCTCAGATTGCTCCTGTTTGTCCTGGGAAGCCACCACTATTGGGATGGCCTCAGGAACTTTGGAGGTTTATCCTATTAGTAGGATTGTGGCCATTGGAATGGGTACACACAATTCCCTTGGAGAGGGCAAGTAGAGTCCTCAGGTTTGAATCCAAGGGCCTGAGCCTGTGGGGTGTGTAGGCCAGGGCTGTTTGGACAGTTGTCTGAAAACACAACCTCGGCTTATGTTTCGAGTCATAGGTATGGCAGGACTGATCTACAGAACATGAGAAGAACTCTTCGGGATATGAAAAAAGGGCGAGTGTGAGGCTCTTGCTCAAGTTTATCTCTGGATATCGTGTCACTCATGGTCGTGAAATTTCCGGGTGACTTCATGGGAAATGGACGAGTCTTACTCTTTAGAAGGTTGGCCTCGTCCAAAGAGTTTGGTGTGTTTATGCCCTCGTCACACTTGAGAATGGGCTGGGCCTCAGGGTGAATGCTGGTTCCTCCTACACTGAACGTTGGAAAACATGCCGACCACAAGGTTTCTTGCCATGGGTACGGAGGAGTTCTGATTTCTACATACCATCACCCCTGGGCAGTGATTGGAGAAAAGATCTAGGTTCTGAAGCCTGAAAACCTAGGTATGGAAGAGATGATGTCCGAGGGCCATGGCTGGTCTGTTGTGCTCAGTGTGTGGTCAGCTGTCTGTGTGTTGGTCAGGAGGTCCGGGCTCAGGTGTGTCAGACCGTGCATTAGTGCACAGGTTAGAGTATATAATTTAGGTACAGTCAAGTGGCGTGTAGATTTATCCTCATATAATGTGCCTGGGCAGCTCATGAGGCAATATTTTTTTTCTAGAGGGCAGGCAGAGTGCTGCACAGTGGGTTCGGAATTGCCAAACTTGAGATCTTCTGGGCCAGGAATGTGAGGGCGGAAGTCTGAGAACACAAGCTAGACTTGGGTTTCAGGTCGAGGGCACGGCAGGTACGTCGGGAGATCTGAACCAACATCTCATGCATCTGAATTCAGGGCGAGGATCAGACATTGTCTCAGGTTGGAGTTTCTGTACATGACTGCCCATTCATGAAGGGAGTGGAATCTCTAGGCCATGGAGGTTTTCCCACGTTGGGAGTTGTGAGATGGCCCTTCAAAGATTACTTCTGTGGGACAATTGAGACCTGTTGGACAGCTCCAGGACATCACATATGGAATGACTCCAGAGCACCATTCGAGGATGGATGCCTGGGAAGCCCGCCTCGCATTCCAATTTTCTCCTAGCAACAAGACAGTATAGATCTGATGGCTCTGCAGGTATTACCGGGGTGGCTGAGTTGAAAGGGACTTTCCGGAGGATGGGTCCTAATGTTTGTTTGTGTCCCTGAGGGCCTTGGAATGGGGCGGTGGCACCGGCACTCTGAAGTATTCTTCTAAGCCTTTGACATAGATCCCATGCACAAGTTTCCTTGTGGAGATGAGATTTTTTCTGATGGGTGCCTCAGGAGAAGCCCTATGCTGGTATTGGAATCCAGGCTTTTGAGGAGACATGCCTGTAAACCAAAGCTATGGATCCCATTATGTCCTAGGGTCCTGTCTGGTTCAATCTTTTTCTCTGGGGACATCCATCTATGGTATGAGTGGTGGTTGATGCCCAGCTGGTGTCAGACGGCCCTTGTTTGTCCGGGACAACCTACACCATTGGGATGGCTTCAGGGACTATGGAGGGTTCTCCTAATTTGAACGGTTTGGGACAATGGCATGGGCAGAATTCCCATGGATTGGGTAGGCACAGTACTAATGTGTGGCTCCAGGGGCTCAGTCTGGAGGGTGTGTGGCCCAGGAATTTGAGGACAGAAATCAAGAAACACAAACTCATCTTAGGTTTGGGAACGTAGGTATGGCAACCCCGACTACAAACCAGGAGAAGAACTCTTCAGGATATGAAGAAAGAGCGAGTCTGAGGCGCTTGCTCAGGCTTTTGTCTCTGGATTTTGTATCAGCGATGGCCGTGGAATGTCGGGGAGGCCTCCTGGGCCATGGACGAATCTTCCTCTCTGTGGATCTGGTCCGATCCCAATTCTTTTTCGTGAATCTGTAGGATGGGAGGACTCCTTTAAGGTTTGTTACCTGAGGTGTCCCACCAAAAGAGGAATTCCAAAGCAGAGCCATGTGCAAGAGTGAAGGAACAACTGGAACTATGGTTAAAAAATGGGGTCTAGGGGCATGGCAAGCCCAATATGCTGTCTCTTCATACAGCCACTGAGAGGCCTTACCAGAGGACCGGGCTCAGGCTGAGGGTCACAATGTGTGTTTGTGACCAATGTGGCCCTCAAGCATGGGCTGGGCCTCATGAGCAACACTGGTTTCAACTACACTGAACGTTGGACAACATGCCAACCACGAGGTTTCTTGCCAAGGGGAAAGAGTTCTGATTTCTGCATCATTTTCAAACCTGGGCAGTGATTGGAGATAAGGTCTAGGTTCTGAAGCCTGAAAACCGAGGTTGGGAAGAGATGACGAACTAAGGCCATGGCGGGTCCAATGTGCCTAGTGCGCGGCCAGCTGTCTGGGTGGGGCCAGGAGGTCCAGGCTCAAGCTGTGTCAGAAAAGGCAATGATGCCCAGATCAGCCTATATATTTGGTGTACAGCCAAATGGCGTGCAGGTTGATCTTCATTTGGGGTTTCTAGGTAGCCCCAGAGGGCAATGTTTTTCTTCTGGAGGGCCCACAGAGTGCTGCATTGTACTTCTGGATTGCCAAACTGGAGGGCTTGTGGGCCGGTAGTCTGAGGACGGAACTCTGAGAACACAAGCTAGGCTTAGGTTTTATGGGTGAGGACATGGCAAGCACAATCTACAGACCTGAATCGAGATCTCATGCATCTGAAGTCAGGTTGAGCATCTGACGATGCCTCAGGTTTGACTTTTTGTCCCTGATGGCCCCTGCATAAAGGGGGGGAATCACGAGGCCATGGGGGTTTTCCCACCATGGGAGTTGTGAGAAGCTCCAAACTGCAAAGATTCTACTGTGGGACAATTGTCACCAGTTGGTTGGCTCCAGGCCAATGATTCCGAGCAGGGTTCAAAGGATGGATGGCTGGGTAGCCCACCTCGCATTCCAATATTCTCCTAGCTACAAGACAGGCTAGATCTGTTGGATCTCGGGGAGCAACCGAGGAGGCTGAGTTTAAATGGACTCTCCTGTGGATGGGTCCTAATATGTTTTTGTGTCTATGGAGACTGTGGCATTAAGCGGTGGCACTAGGGCCCTGAAGGCTTCTCCTAAACAGAGGTTTGACACAGCTCCACCATGCAAGTTTCCCATGTGTAGAGGAGATTTGTTCTGATGGGTGAGTCAAGAAACAGCCATATTCTGGTATTGAAATCCAGGCCTCTGAGGAGAGATGCCTGGAAACCAAAGCAATGGATCCGATTAGTGCCTAGGGGCCTGTTGGTTTCTTTTTACCTCGGGCGACATCTATCTACGGGTCTGAGTGCAGGTAGGTGCTCAGATGAACTCAGATTGCCCGTGTTTGTCCTGGGAAGCCAACACTATGGTCTGGCCTCAGGGAATTTAAAGGTTTATACTATTAGTTGCGTTGTCGCCATTGGAGTGGGCTCACACAATTCCCTTCCGAGGGCAAGAACAGTCCTCAGGTTTGGCTTCAGGGGCCTGAGCCTATAGGGTGTGTAGGCCAGGGCTGTTTGGACAGTTGTCTGAAAACACAAACTCGGCTTCTGTTTCGGGTCATAGGTAGGGCAGGATTGATCTACAGACCAAGAGGAGAACATTTCGGTATATGAAAAAAGGGCGAGTGTGAGGCTATTGCTCATGTTTTTGTCTCTGCATATCATGTCACTCATGGTCGTGAAATTTCCGGGTGACTTCATGGGAAATGGACGAGTCTTACTCTCTGGGGATTTGGCCCCTTCCAAAGAGGTTGGGGTCATTCTGTGGGATGGAAGAAGTCGTTTTTTTTTTGTTGTTGTTGTTGTTGTTGCTTTGTTTTGTTTCATTTTTTAACCTCCGTTGTCCCACCAAATGAGGAATTCCAGAGTAGAGCTCTGGGGAGGGGTGACTGGACAACCAGAAATCTGGTTAAAAATTGGGGCCTAGGGCTATGTCAAGCCCATTATGACATCTAGTGATCCAGTCTCTGAGAGGACTTACTAGAGGACAGGACTCACCCTGAGGGTAACAATGCATATTTATGCCCTCGTCGCACTCAAGAGTAGGCGGGCCTCAGGGTGAATGCTAGTTTCTCCCTCAATGAACGTTGGACAACATGCCAACCACAAGGTTTCTTGACATGTATAAGGAGAAGTTCTGATTTCTGTATCACACTCACCCCTGGGCAGTGATTGGAGATAAGGTCTAGTTTCTGAGGCCTGAAAACTGAGGTAGGGAAGAGATGATGACCTAAGGCCATGGCGGGTCTGATGTGCTCAGTGTGCGGTCAGCTGTCTGGGTGTTGGTCAGGAAGTCCGGGCTCAGGTTGTGTCAGACAGTGCATTAGTGCCCAGGTTAGACTATATAATTCGGGCAAAGTCCAGTACCGTGTAGGTTTATCTTCATATAAGGTGCCTGGGCAGCTCTTTAGGCAATATTTTTTTTCCAGAAAGCAGGCCATGTGCTGCATTGTGGGACCGGATTTACCAATCATGAGGGCTTTGAGGCCAGGAGAGTGAGGTCGGAATTCTGAGAACAAAAGCTATACTTGGGCTCAGGGCAAGGGCACGGCAGGTACCCCCTGCAGATCTGAACCAATATCTCATCCATTTCAAGTCAGGGAGAGAATTAGACTTTGGCTTAGGTTGGAGTTTCTGTGCATGACGGCCCCTTCATGAAGGGAGCGAAATCTCGTGTCCATGGAGGTTTTCCCACGTTGGGAGTTGTGGGTTGCCCCCTTCAAGAATTCCTTCTGCGGGACAATTGAGACCTTTGGGCAGCTACAGGACATCCCATATGGAATGACTCCAGAGCACCGTTCGAGGGAGGATGCCTGGGAAGCCAGCCTCGCGTTCTAATTGTCTCCTAGCAACAAGCCAGTTTAGATCTGATGGCTCTGCGGGAGCAACCGGGGTGGCTGACTTGAAATGGACATTCCTGATGATGGGTCCTAATGTGTGTTTGTGTCCATGGGGCCTTGGAATGGGACCGTGGCACCGGGAAACTAAAGTATTCTCCTAAGCTTTTGACAGAGCACGATGCACATGTTTCCTTTTGGAGACGAGATTTGTTCTGATGGCTGCCTCAGGAAAACCCCTATGCTGATATTGGAATCCAGGCTTTTGAGGAGACATGCCTGTAACCAAAGCAATGGATCCGATATGGCCAGGGTCCTGTCTGGTTCAATCTTCTTCTCTGGGGACATCCATCTATGGTATGAGTGGAGGTTGATGCTCAGCTGCTATCGGACCGCGCTTGTTTGTCACGGGCGACCTGCACTATTGGGATGGCCTCAGGGATTTGGAGGGTTCTCCTAATTTTACGGTTTTGGACAATGGAATGGGCAGAGTTCCCATGGATTGGGTATGCACAGTCCTTATGTGTGGCTCCAGGGACCTCAGCCTTGAGGGTGTGTGGCCCAGGACTTTGAGGACAGAAGTCTGAAAACATAAACTCAGCTTAGGTTTGGGGACGTAGGTATGGCAGGCCCGATCTACAAACCATGAGAAGAACTCTTCAGGATATGAAGAAAGAGCTAGTCTGAGGTGCTTGTTCAGTCTTTTGTCTCTAGATTCGGTATCAGCGATGGCCGTGGATTGTCCTGGATAACTCATTGGCCATGGACGAATCTTCCTCTCTGTGGAATTGGCCCGATCCCAATTCTTTTTCGTCAATCTGTGGAATGGGAGGACTCCTTTCAGGTTGGTTACCTTAGGTGTCCCGCAAAAAGAGGAATTCCAAAGAAGAGCCCTGGGGAAAAGCGAAGGGACAACCCGAACTATGGGTAAAATTTGGGGCCTAGGGGCATGGCAAGCCCAATATGCTGTCTCTTCATCCAGCCACTGAGAGGCCTTACCTGAGGACTGGGATCAGGCTGAGGGTCACAATGATGTTTGTGACCAATGTGGCCCATAAACATGGGCGGGGCCTCATGGGCCACACTGGTTTCAACTACACTGAACGTTGGAAAACATGCCAACCACAAGGTTTCTGGCCACGGGGAAGGAGTTGTGATTTCTGCATCCCTTACAAGCCTGGGCAGTGATTGGAGATAAGGTCTAGGTTCTGAAACTTGACAACCAAGGTTGGGAAGAGATGACGACCTAAGGACATGGCACGTCCGGTGCGCTCAGTGTTCGACCAGCTTTCTGGGTGGGGCCAGGAAGTCCAGGCTCAGGCTGTGTCAGAAAGGGCAAGAGTGCACAGGTCAGCCTATACATTTGGGGTACAGTCGAATGGCGTGCAGGTTGATCCCCATTTGGGGTTTCTGGGTAGGCCCAGAGGTCAATGTTTTTCTTCCTGAGGGCAGGCAGAGTGCTGCATTATAGTTCTGGTATGCAAACTGGAGGCTTGTGGGCCAGTAGTCTGAGGACGGAAATCTGAGAACACAAGCTAGGCTTAGGTTTCTGGGTGAGGACAAGGCAGGAACAATCTACAGACCTGAATCGAGATCTCGTGCTTCTGAAGTCAGCGCGAGGATCAGATGATCGCACAGGTTGGTGTTTCTGTCCCTGATGGCCCCTTCATGAAGGGGGGGGTCACGAGGCCGTGGGAGTTTTCTCTCGATGTTAGTTGTGAGAAGCTCCAAACTGCTAAGATTCTTCTGCAGGATAATTGAGACCTGTTGGTTGGCTCCAGCCAACGATTCCAAGCAGGGTTCTAAGGATGGATGGCTGGGTAGCCCACCTCGCATTCGAATTGTGTCCTAGCAACAAGACAGGTTAGATCTGCTGGATCTGGGGGAGCAACCAAGGAAGCTGAGTTGAAATAGACTCTCTTGTGGATGGGTCCTAATGTGTTTTTGTATCTATGGAGACCTTGGAATGAAGCGGTTGCACTGGGGTCCTGAAGGGTTTTTCCAAAGATAGACTTTGACACAGCTCCAACATGCAAGTTGCCCATATGTAGATGAGATTTGTTATGACGGTTGAGTCAAGAAACAGCCATACGCTGGTATTGAAATCCAGGCCTCTGAGGAGAGATGACTGGATAACACAGCAATGGATCCGTTTAGTGCCTAGGGGTCTGTTCATTCCTTTTTACCTCTAGGGACATCAGTCTATGCGTCTGAGTGTAGGTAGGTGCTCAGATGGGCTCAGATTGCCCCTGTTTGTCCTGGGAAACCACCACTATTTGGATGGCCTCAGACAGTTTGGAGGTTTATCTATTAGTACGGTTGTGGCCATTGGAATGGGCACATACAATTCCCTTGGAGAGGGCAAGTAGAGTCCTCAGGTTTGGCTCCAGGGGCCTGAGCCTGTAGGGTGTGTAGGCCAGAGCTGTTTGGACAGTTGTCTGAAAACACAAACTCGGCTTATTTCGGGTCATAGGTATGGCAGGACTGATCTACAGACCATGAGGAGAACTCTTCGAGATATGAAAAAAGGGCGAGTGTGAGGCTCTTGCTCAAGTGTTTGTCTCTGGATATCGTGTCACTCATGGTCGTGGAATTTCCGGGTGACTTCATGGGAAATGGATGAGTCTTACTCTCTGGGGGTTTGGCCCCGTCGCAATATTTTGGGGTCATTCTGTGGGATGGTAGAAGTCCGATTTGTTGTTGTTGTTGATTTGCTTTGTTTTGTTTTTTAACCTCAGTTGTCCAACCAAATGAGGGATTCCAGAGTAGTGCCCTGGGGAGGGCCGACTGGACAACCAGAAATCTGGTTACAAAATGGGGCCTAGGGACATGTCAAGCCCATTATGACATCTAATGTTCGAGCCACTGAGAGGACTTACTAGAGTACAGGACTCACACTGTGGGTCACAATGCGTGTTTATGTACTCTTCGCACTCAAGAATTGGCGGTGCCACAGGATGAATGCTGGTTTCTCCTACACTGAACGTTGGACAACATGCCAACCACAAGGTTTCTTGCAATGGGTAAGGAAGAGTTCTGATTCCTGCATCACAGGCACCCCTGGGCAGTGTTTGGAGATAATGTCTAGGTTCTGAAGCCTGAAAACTGAGGTAGGGAAGAGTTGATGACCTAAGGCCATGGTGGGTCTGATGTGCTCAGTGTGCGGTCAGCTGTCTGGGTGTTGGTCAGGAAGTCCGGGCTTAGGTTGTGTCAGATAGTGCATTAGTGCCCAGGTTAGACTATATAATTTGGGTACAGTCGAGTGCCATGTAGATTTATCCTCATATAAGGTGCCTGGACAGCGCATTAGGCAAAATTTTTTTTCTAGAGGGCAGGCAGAGTGCTGCATTGTGGGTCCGGAATTGCCAAACTTCAGGGCTTCGGGGCCTGGAATGTGAGGACGGAAGTCTGAGAACACAGGCTAGACTTGGGTTTCAGGGCCAGGGCACAGCAGGTACCCCAGTAGATCTGAACCAATATCTCATGCATCTGAAGTCAGGGCGAGGATCAGACGTTGGCTCAGGTTGGAGTTTCTGTGCATGACGTCCCCTTCATGAAGGGAGCGGAATTTCGAGGCCATGGAGTTTTTCCCACGTTGGGAATTGTGGGATGTCCCCTTCAAGGATTCCTTCTGCGGGACAATTGAGACTTGTTGGGCAGCTCCAGGACATCACATATGGAATGACTCCAGGGCACCGTTCGAGGATGGATGCCTGGGGAGCCCGCCACGCATTCCAATTGTCTACTAGCAACAAGCCAGTTTAGATCTGATGGCTCTGCAGGAGCAAACGGGGTGGCTGACTTGAAATGGACTTTCCTGAGGATGGGTCCTAATGTGTGTTTGTGTCCATGAGGGCCTTAAAATGGGGCGGTGGCACCGGGACCCTGAAGTATTCTCCTAAGCTTTTGACATAGCTCGATGCACAAGTTTCCTTGTGGAGACGAGATTTGTTCTAATGGGTGCCTCAGGAAAACCCCTATGCTCTTATTGGAATCCAGGCTTTTGAGGAGACATGCCTGTAAACCAAAGCAATGTATCCGATTATGGCCTAGGGTCCTGTCTGGTTCAATCTTCTTCTCAGGGGACATCCATGAAGGGTATGAGTGGAGGTAGATAATCACCTGGTATCAGACCGCCCTTTTTTGTCCCGGGCGACCTGCACTATTGGGATGGATTCAGGGATTTGGAGGGTTCTCCTTTTTACGGTTTTGGACAATGGAATAGGCAGAATTCCCGTGGATTGGGTAGGCACAGTCTAATGTGTGACTCCAGGGGCCCCAGCCTTGAGGGTGTGTGGCCCAGAACTTTGAGGACAGAAGTCTTAAAACACAAACTCAGCTTAGGTATGGGGACGTAGGTATGGCAGGCCCGATCTATAAACCATGAAGACGTCTTCAGGATATGAGGAAAGAGCGAGTCTGAGGCACTTGGTCCGGCTTTTGTCTCTGGCTTTTTTATCAGCGATGGCCTTTGAATGTCGGGGAAGCCTCATGGGACATGGACGAATCATCCTCTTTGTAGATTTGGCCTGATCCTAATTGTTTTTCTTCAATCTGTGGAATGGGAGGACTCCTTTCAGGTTGGTTACCTCATGTGTCCCGCCAAAAGAGGAATTCCAAAGAAGAGCCCTGGGGAAAAGTGAAGGGACAACCAGAACTATGGGTAAAATTTTGGGCCTAGGGGCATGGCAAGCCCAATATGCTGTCTCTTCATCCAGGCACTGAGTGACCTTACCTGAGGACTGGGATCAGGGTGAGGGTCACAATGTGTTTTTGTGACCAATGTGGCCCGCAAATATGGGCTGGGCCTCATGGGCCACACTGTTTTCAACTACATTGAACGTGGGACATTATGCCAACCACATGGTTTCTTGCCACGGGGAAGGAGTTGTGATTTCTGCATCAATTTCAAGCCTGGGCAGTGATTGGAGATAAGGTCTAGGTTCTGAAACTTGACAACCGAGGTTGGGAAGAGAGGACGACCTAAGTAAGGCCATGTCGGGTCTGATGTGCTCAGTGTCTGGAGAGCTTTCTGTGTGGGGCCAGGAAGTCCAGGCTCAGGCTGTGTAAGAAAGGGCAATAGTGCCCAGGTCAGCCTATATATTTGGGGTACTGTCGAATGGTGTGCAAGTTGATCCTCATTTGGTGTTTCTGGGTAGCCCCAGAGGGCAATGTTTTTCTTCCTGAGGGCAGGCAGAGTGCTGCATTATAGTTCTGGTTTGCAAACTGGAGGCTTGTGGGCCAGTAGTCTGAGGACGGAAATCTGAGAACACAAGCTAGGCTTAGGTTTCTGGGTGAGGACAAGGCAGGAACAATCTACAGACCTGAATCGAGATCTCGTGCTTCTGAAGTCAAGGCGAGGATCAGAATATCGCTCAGTTTGGTGTTTCTGTCCTGATGGCCCTCCATGAATGGGGTGGCATCACGAGGCCATGGGGGTTTTCCACGATGGGAGGTGTGAGAAGCTCCAAACTGCAAAGATTCTTCTGCAGGACATTGAGACTTGTTGGTTGGCTCCAGGCCAACGATTCCGAGCAGGGTTCAAAGGATGGATGGCTGGGCAGCCCACCTCGCATTCCAATTGTGTCCTAGCAACAAGACAGGTTAGATCTGCTGGATCTGGGGGAGCAACCGAGGAGGCTGAGTTGAAATGGACTCTCCTGTGGATGTGTCCTAATATGTTTTTGTGTCTATGGAGACCTTGGAATGAAGCAGTGACACTGGGGTCATGAAGGGTTTTTCCAAACAGAGGGTTGACACAGCCTCAACGTGCAGGTTTCCCATATATAGATGAGATTTACTCTGACGGGAGAGTCAAGAAACAGCCATATGCTGGTATTGAAATCCAGGCCTCTGAGGAGAGATGCCTGGAAAACCAAAGCAATGGATCCGCTTAGTGCTTAGGGGCATGTTCGTTCCTTTTTACCTCTGGGGACATCAGTCTACGGGTCTGAGTTAAGGTAGGTGCTCAGATGGGCTCAGATTGCCCCTCCTTGTCCTGGGAAGCCACAACTATTGGGATGGCCTCAGGGACTTTGGAGGTTTATCCTATTAGTAAGGTTGTGGCCATTGGAATGGGCACATACAATTCCCTTGGAAAAAGCAAGTACCCCAGTCCTCAGGTTTGGCTACAGGGGCTTGAGCCTGTAGCGTGTGTGTACGCCAGAGCTGTTTGGACAGTTTTCTGAAAACACAAACTCGGCTTATATTTTGGGTCATAGGAAGGGCAGGACTGATCTACAGACCATTAGGGAACTCATCGGGATATGAAAAAAGGGCGAGTGTAAGGCTCTTGCTCAAGTTTTTGTCTCTGGATATCGTGTCACTCATGGTCGTAAAATTTCCGGGTGACTTCATGGAAAATGGACGAGTCTTACTCTCTGGAGGTTCGGCCCTATGCAAAGAGTTTGGGGTCATTCTGGGGAATGAAGAAGTCCGTTTTTTTGTTGTTGTTGATTTGTTTCGTTTTGTTTTTCAATCTCTGATGTCCCACCAAATGAGGGATTCGAGAGTAGAGCCCTGGGGAGGGGCGACTGGACAACCAGAAATCTGGTTAAAAACTGGAGCCTAGGGACATGTCAAGCCCATTATGACATCTAATGGTCCAGAAACTGAGAGGACGTACGAGAGGACAGGACTCACGCTGAGGTCACAATGCGTGTTTATGCTCCCGTCACACTCAAGACTGGGCGGGGCCTCAGGGTGAATGCTGTTTTCTCCTACACTGAACGTTGTACAACATACCAACCACAAGGTTTCTTGCCATGGGACAGGAAGAGTTCTGATTTCTGCATCACAGTCACCCGTGGGCAGTGATTGGAGATAAGGTCTAGGTTCTGAAGACTGAAAACTGAGGTAGGGAAGAGATGATGATATAAGGCTTTGGCGGGTCTGATGTGCTCAGTGTGTGGTCAGCTGTCTGGGAGTTGGTGAAAAGGACTGGGTTCCGGTTGTTTCAGACAGTGCATTAGTGCCCAGGTTAGACTATATAATTTGGGTAGAGGCGAGTGCTGTGTAGGTTTATCCTCATTTAAGCTGCCTGGGCTGCTAATTAGGCAATATATTTTTTCTAGAGGGCCGGCAGAGTGCTTCATTGTCGGTCCGAAATTGCCAAACTTGAGGGCTTCGGGGCCAGGAGAGTGAGGACGAAAGTCTGAGAACACAAGCTAGACTTCGGATTCAGGGTGAGGGCACGGCAGGTACCCCCTGCAGATTTGAACCAATATCTCATGCATCTAAAGTCAGGGCGAGGATCAGACGTTGGCTCAGTTTGGAGTTTCTGTGCATGACGGCCCCTTCATGAAGGGAGCGGAATCTCGAGGCCATGGAGGTTTTCCCACGTTGGGAGTTGTGGGATGCCCCCTTCAAGGATCCCTTCTGCGGGACAATGGAGAACTGTTGGACAGCACCAGGGCATCCCATATGGAATGACTCCAGGGCACCGTTCGAGGATGGATGCATGGGAAGTCCGCCTCGCATTCCAATTGTCTCCTAGCAACGAGAAAGTTTAGAACCAATAAATCTGCGGGAGCAACCGGGGTGGCTGAGTTGAAATGGACTTTCCTGAGGATGGGTCCTAATGTGTGTTTGTTTCCATGAGGGCCTTGGAATGATGCGGTGGCACCGGGACCCTGAAGTATTCTCCTAAGCATTTGACATAGCTCCAATGCACAAGTTTCCTTGTGGAGACGAGATTCGTTATGATAGGTGCCTCAGGAAATCCCCTCTGCTGGTATTGGAATCCAGGCTTTTGAGGAGACATGCCTGTAAAGCAATGCAATGGATCCGATAATGACCTCGGGTCCTGTCTGGTTCGATCTTCTTCTCTGGGGACATCCATCTATGGTATGAGTGGAGGTAGATGCTCAGCTGGTATCAACTGCCCCTTTTTGTCCCGGGCGACCTGCACGATTGGGATGGCCTCAGGGACTTTGGATGGTTCTCCTAATTTGTGCGATTTTTGACAATGGAATGCGCAGAATTCCCATGGATTGGGTAGGCGCAGTCCTAATGTGTGACTCCAACGGCCCCAGGCTGGAGGGAGTGTGGCCCAGGACTTTGAGGACAGAAGTCTGAAAACACAAACTCAGCTTAGGTTTGGGGACGTAGGTATGGCACGCCCGATCTACAAACCATGAGAAGAACTCTTCAGGATATGAAGAATGAGCGAGTCTGAGGCGCTTGCTCAGGCTTTTGTCTCTGGATTTTGTATCAGCGATGGCCGTGGAATGTTGGGGAGGCCTCATGGGCCGAGGACGAATCTTCCTCTCTGTGGATTTGGCGCGATTTCAATTGTTTGTCGTCAATCTGTGGGATGGGAGGACTCCTTTCAGGTTTGTAAACTCAGGTATCCCTCCCAAAGAGGAATTCCAAAGCAGAGCCCTGGGGAAGAGAGAAGGGACAACCCGCACTATGGTTAAAAATTGGGGCCTAGGGTCATGGCAAGCCCAATATGCTGTCTCTTCATCCAGCCACTGAGAGGCCTTAACTGAGGACTGGGCTCAGGCTGAGGGTCACAATGTGTGTTTGTGACCAATGTGGCCCGCAAGCATGGCCTGGGCTTCATGGCCACACTGGTTTCAACTACACTGAACGTTGGACAACATGCCAAACACAAGGTTTCTTGCCATGGGGAAAGAGCTCTGATTTCTGCATCATTTTCAAACCAGGGCAGTGATTGGAGATCAGGTCTAGGTTCTGAAGCCTGGAAACCGAGGTTGAGAAGAGATGACGACCTAAGGCCATGGCGGGTCCGATGTGCTAAGTGTGCGGCCAGCTGTCTGGGTGGGGCCAGGAGGTCCAGGCTCAGGCCGGGTCAGAAAGTGCAATAGGGCCCAGGTCAGTCTAGATATTTGGGGTACAGCCGAATGGTGTGCAGGTTGATCCTCATTTGGGGTTTCTGGGTAGCCCCAGAGGGCAATGTTTTTCTTCTGAAGGGCAGGCAGAGTGCGGCATTGTAGTTCTGGATTGCCAAACAGGAGGGCTTGTGGGCCAGTAGTCTGAGGACGGAAGTCTGAGAACCCAAACTAGGCCAAGGTTTCTGGTTGAGGATATGGCAGGCACAATCTACAGACCTCAATCGAGATCTCGTGCACCTGAAGTCAGGGCAAGGATCAGACGATCGCATAGGTTGGACTTTCTGTCCCTCATGGCCCCTTCTTGAAGGGGGTTGGATCACGAGGCCATGGGGGTTTTCCCACGATGGGAGTTGTGAGAAGCTCCAAACTGCAAAGATTCTTCTGCAGAACTATTGAGACCTGTTGTTCGGCTCCAGGCCAATGATTCCGAGCAGGGTTCAAAGGATGGATGGCTGGGTAGCCCACCTTGCATTCCAATTGTCTCCAAGCAACAAGACAGCTTAGATCTGCTGGATGAGGGGGGAGCAACCGAGGAGGCTGAGTTGAAATGGAATCTCCTGTGGATGTGTATAATATGTTTTTGTGTCTATGGAGACCTTGGAATGAAGCGGTGGCACTGGGGCCCTGAAGGTTTCTCCTCAACAGAGGCTTTGACACAGCTCCAACGTGCAAGTTTCCCATGTGTAGATGAGATTTGTTCTGATGGGTGAGTCAAGAAACAGCAATATTCTGGTATTGAAATCCAGGCCTCTGAGGAGAGATGCCTGGAAACCAAAGCAATGGATCCTATTAGTGCCTAGGGGCCTGTTCGTTCCTTTTTACCTCTGGGGACATCAGTCTACGGGTCTGAGTGCAGGTAGGTGCTCCGATGGGCTCAGATATCCCCTGTTTGTCCTGGGAAGCCACAACTATTGGGATGGCCTCAGGGACTTTGGAGATTTATCCTGTTAGTAGCGTTGTGGCCATTGGAATGGGCACATACAATTCCCTTGGAAAGGGCAAGTACAGTCCTCAGGTTTGGCTACATGGGCTGGAGCCTGTAGCGTGTGTAGGCCAGAGCTGTTTGGACAGTTGTCTGAAAACACAAACTCGGCTTATGTTTCAGGTCATAGGTATGGCAGGACTGATCTACAGACGATGAGGAGAACTCTTCGGGATATGAAAAAAGGGAGAGTGTGAGGCTCTTGCTCAAGTTTTTGTCTCTGGATATCGTGTCACTCATGGTCGTGAAATTGCCGTATGACTTCATGGGAAATGGACGAGTCTTACTCTCTGGGGTTCCGGCCCTGTCCAAAGAGTTTGGGGTCATTCTGGAGATGGAAGAAGTCCGTTTTTTTGTTGTTGTTGATTTGTTTCCTTTTGTGTTTCAACCTCAGATGTCCCACTTAATGAGGGATTCCAGAGTAGAGCCCTGGGGAGGGGCGACTGGACAACCAGAAATCTGGTAAAAATTGGGGCCTAGGGACATGTCAAGCCCATTATGACATCTAATGATCCAGCCACTGAGAGGAATTCCTAGAGGACAGGACCGACGCTGAGGTCACAATGTGTGTTTATGCTCTCGCCGCACTCAAGAATGGGCGGGGCCTCATTGTGAATACTTTTTTCTCCTACACTGAACGTTGGACAACATGCCAACCACAAGGTTTCTTGCCATGGGTCAGGAAGAGTTTTGATTTCTGCATCACAGTCACCCGTGGGCAGTGATTGGAGATAAGGTCTAGGTTCTGAAGACTGAAAAATGAGGTAGGGAAGAGATGATGACATAAGGCCATGGCGGGTCTGATGTGCTCAGTGTGCGGTCAGCCGTCTGGGAGTTGGCCAAAAGGTCTGGGCTCCGGTTGTGTCAGACAGTGCAGTAGTGCCCAGGTTAGACTATATAATTTGGGTAGAGGCGAGTGTTGTGTAGGTTTATCCTCATTTAAGCTGCCTGGGCAGCTCATTAGGCAATATATTTTTTCTAGAGGGCAGGCAGAGTGCTTCATTGTCGGTCCGTAATTGCCAAACTTGAGGGCTTCGGGGCCAGGAGAATGAGGACGGAAGTCTGAGAACACAAGCTAGACTTCGGATTCAGGTTGAGGGCACGGCAGGTACCCCCTGCAGATTTGAACCAATATCTCATGCATCTAAAGTCAGGGCGAGGATCAGACGTTGGCTCAGTTTGGAGTTTCTGTGCATGACGGCCCCTTCATGAAGGGAGCGGAATCTCGAGGCCATGGAGGTTTTCCCACGTTGGGAGTTGTGGGATGCCCCCTTCAAGGATCCCTTCTGCGGGACAATGGAGAACTGTTGGACAGCACCAGGGCATCCCATATGGAATGACTCCAGGGCACCGTTCGAGGATGTATGCATGGGAAGTCCGCCTCGCATTCCAATTGTCTCCTAGCAACGAGAAAGTTTAGAACCAATAAATCTGCGGGAGCAACCGGGGTGGCTGAGTTGAAATGGACTTTCCTGAGGATGGGTCCTAATGTGTGTTTGTTTCCATGAGGGCCTTGGAATGATGCGGTGGCACCGGGACACTGAAGTATTCTCCTAAGCATTTGACATAGCTCCAATGCACAAGTTTCCTTGTGGAGACGAGATTCGTTCTGATAGGTGCCTCAGGAAATCCCCTCTGCTGGTATTGGAATCCAGGCTTTTGAGGAGACATGCCTGTAAAGCAATGCAATGGATCCGATAATGACCTCGGGTCCTGTCTGGTTCAATCTTCTTCTCTGGGGACATCCATCTATGGTATGAGTGGAGGTAGATGCTCAGCTGGTATCAACCGCCCCTTTTTGTCCCGGGCGACCTGCACGATTGGGATGGCCTCAGGGACTTTGGATGGTTCTCCTAATTTGTGCGATTTTTGACAATGGAATGCGCAGAATTCCCATGGATTGGGTAGGCGCAGTCCTAATGTGTGACTCCAGGGGCCCCAGCCTGGAGGGAGTGTGGCCCAGGACTTTGAGGACAGAAGTCTGAAAACACAAACTCAGCTTAGGTTTGGGGACGTAGGTATGGCACGCCCGATCTACAAACCATGAGAAGAACTCTTCAGGATATGAAGAATGAGCGAGTCTGAGGCGCTTGCTCAGGCTTTTGTCTCTGGATTTTGTATCAGCGATGGCCGTGGAATGTTGGGGAGGCCTCATGGGCCGTGGACGAATCTTCCCCTCTGTGGATTTGGCGCGATTTCAATTGTTTGTCGTCAATCTGTGGGATGGGAGGACTCCTTTCAGGTTTGTAAACTCAGGTATCCCTCCCAAAGAGGAATTCCAAAGCAGAGCCCTGGGGAAGAGAGAAGGGACAACCCGCACTATGGTTAAAAATTGGGGCCTAGGGTCATGGCAAGCCCAATATGCTGTCTCTTCATCCAGCCACTGAGAGGCCTTAACTGAGGACTGGGCTCAGGCTGAGGGTCACAATGTGTGTTTGTGACCAATGTGGCCCGCAAGCATGGCCTGGGCTTCATGGCCACACTGGTTCCAACTACACTGAACGTTGGACAACATGCCAAACACAAGGTTTCTTGCCATGGGGAAAGAGCTCTGATTTCTGCATCATTTTCAAACCAGGGCAGTGATTGGAGATCAGGTCTAGGTTCTGAAGCCTGGAAACCGAGGTTGAGAAGAGATGACGACCTAAGGCCATGGCGGGTCCGATGTGCTAAGTGTGCGGCCAGCTGTCTGGGTGGGGCCAGGAGGTCCAGGCTCAGGCCGGGTCAGAAAGTGCAATAGGGCCCAGGTCAGTCTAGATATTTGGGGTACAGCCGAATGGTGTGCAGGTTGATCCTCATTTGGGGTTTCTGGGTAGCCCCAGAGGGCAATGTTTTTCTTCTGAAGGGCAGGCAGAGTGCGGCATTGTAGTTCTGGATTGCCAAACAGGAGGGCTTGTGGGCCAGTAGTCTGAGGACGGAAGTCTGAGAACCCAAACTAGGCCAAGGTTTCTGGTTGAGGATATGGCAGGCACAATCTACAGACCTCAATCGAGATCTCGTGCACCTGAAGTCAGGGCAAGGATCAGACGATCGCATAGGTTGGACTTTCTGTCCCTCATGGCCCCTTCTTGAAGGGGGTTGGATCACGAGGCCATGGGGGTTTTCCCACGATGGGAGTTGTGAGAAGCTCCAAACTGCAAAGATTCTTCTGCAGAACTATTGAGACCTGTTGTTCGGCTCCAGGCCAATGATTCCGAGCAGGGTTCAAAGGATGGATGGCTGGGTAGCCCACCTTGCATTCCAATTGTCTCCAAGCAACAAGACAGCTTAGATCTGCTGGATGAGGGGGGAGCAACCGAGGAGGCTGAGTTGAAATGGAATCTCCTGTGGATGTGTATAATATGTTTTTGTGTCTATGGAGACCTTGGAATGAAGCGGTGGCACTGGGGCCCTGAAGGTTTCTCCTCAACAGAGGCTTTGACACAGCTCCAACGTGCAAGTTTCCCATGTGTAGATGAGATTTGTTCTGATGGGTGAGTCAAGAAACAGCAATATTCTGGTATTGAAATCCAGGCCTCTGAGGAGAGATGCCTGGAAACCAAAGCAATGGATCCTATTAGTGCCTAGGGGCCTGTTCGTTCCTTTTTACCTCTGGGGACATCAGTCTACGGGTCTGAGTGCAGGTAGGTGCTCCGATGGGCTCAGATATCCCCTGTTTGTCCTGGGAAGCCACAACTATTGGGATGGCCTCAGGGACTTTGGAGATTTATCCTGTTAGTAGCGTTGTGGCCATTGGAATGGGCACATACAATTCCCTTGGAAAGGGCAAGTACAGTCCTCAGGTTTGGCTACATGGGCTGGAGCCTGTAGCGTGTGTAGGCCAGAGCTGTTTGGACAGTTGTCTGAAAACACAAACTCGGCTTATGTTTCAGGTCATAGGTATGGCAGGACTGATCTACAGACGATGAGGAGAACTCTTCGGGATATGAAAAAAGGGAGAGTGTGAGGCTCTTGCTCAAGTTTTTGTCTCTGGATATCGTGTCACTCATGGTCGTGAAATTGCCGGATGACTTCATGGGAAATGGACGAGTCTTACTCTCTGGGGTTCCGGCCCTGTCCAAAGAGTTTGGGGTCATTCTGGAGATGGAAGAAGTCCGTTTTTTTGTTGTTGTTGATTTGTTTCCTTTTGTGTTTCAACCTCAGATGTCCCACTTAATGAGGGATTCCAGAGTAGAGCCCTGGGGAGGGGCGACTGGACAACCAGAAATCTGGTAAAAATTGGGGCCTAGGGACATGTCAAGCCCATTATGACATCTAATGATCCAGCCACTGAGAGGAATTCCTAGAGGACAGGACCGACGCTGAGGTCACAATGTGTGTTTATGCTCTCGCCGCACTCAAGAATGGGCGGGGCCTCATTGTGAATACTTTTTTCTCCTACACTGAACGTTGGACAACATGCCAACCACAAGGTTTCTTGCCATGGGTCAGGAAGAGTTATGATTTCTGCATCACAGTCACCCGTGGGCAGTGATTGGAGATAAGGTCTAGGTTCTGAAGACTGAAAAATGAGGTAGGGAAGAGATGATGACATAAGGCCATGGCGGGTCTGATGTGCTCAGTGTGCGGTCAGCCGTCTGGGAGTTGGCCAAAAGGTCTGGGCTCCGGTTGTGTCAGACAGTGCAGTAGTGCCCAGGTTAGACTATATAATTTGGGTAGAGGCGAGTGTTGTGTAGGTTTATCCTCATTTAAGCTGCCTGGGCAGCTCATTAGGCAATATATTTTTTCTAGAGGGCAGGCAGAGTGCTTCATTGTCGGTCCGTAATTGCCAAACTTGAGGGCTTCGGGGCCAGGAGAATGAGGACGGAAGTCTGAGAACACAAGCTAGACTTCGGATTCAGGTTGAGGGCACGGCAGGTACCCCCTGCAGATTTGAACCAATATCTCATGCATCTAAAGTCAGGGCGAGGATCAGACGTTGGCTCAGTTTGGAGTTTCTGTGCATGACGGCCCCTTCATGAAGGGAGCGGAATCTCGAGGCCATGGAGGTTTTCCCACGTTGGGAGTTGTGGGATGCCCCCTTCAAGGATCCCTTCTGCGGGACAATGGAGAACTGTTGGACAGCACCAGGGCATCCCATATGGAATGACTCCAGGGCACCGTTCGAGGATGTATGCATGGGAAGTCCGCCTCGCATTCCAATTGTCTCCTAGCAACGAGAAAGTTTAGAACCAATAAATCTGCGGGAGCAACCGGGGTGGCTGAGTTGAAATGGACTTTCCTGAGGATGGGTCCTAATGTGTGTTTGTTTCCATGAGGGCCTTGGAATGATGCGGTGGCACCGGGACACTGAAGTATTCTCCTAAGCATTTGACATAGCTCCAATGCACAAGTTTCCTTGTGGAGACGAGATTCGTTCTGATAGGTGCCTCAGGAAATCCCCTCTGCTGGTATTGGAATCCAGGCTTTTGAGGAGACATGCCTGTAAAGCAATGCAATGGATCCGATAATGACCTCGGGTCCTGTCTGGTTCAATCTTCTTCTCTGGGGACATCCATCTATGGTATGAGTGGAGGTAGATGCTCAGCTGGTATCAACCGCCCCTTTTTGTCCCGGGCGACCTGCACGATTGGGATGGCCTCAGGGACTTTGGATGGTTCTCCTAATTTGTGCGATTTTTGACAATGGAATGCGCAGAATTCCCATGGATTGGGTAGGCGCAGTCCTAATGTGTGACTCCAGGGGCCCCAGCCTGGAGGGAGTGTGGCCCAGGACTTTGAGGACAGAAGTCTGAAAACACAAACTCAGCTTAGGTTTGGGGACGTAGGTATGGCACGCCCGATCTACAAACCATGAGAAGAACTCTTCAGGATATGAAGAATGAGCGAGTCTGAGGCGCTTGCTCAGGCTTTTGTCTCTGGATTTTGTATCAGCGATGGCCGTGGAATGTTGGGGAGGCCTCATGGGCCGTGGACGAATCTTCCCCTCTGTGGATTTGGCGCGATTTCAATTGTTTGTCGTCAATCTGTGGGATGGGAGGACTCCCTTCAGGTTTGTAAACTCAGGTATCCCACCCAAAGAGGAATTCCAAAGCAGAGCCCTGGGGAAGAGAGAAGGGACAACCCGCACTATGGTTAAAAATTGGGGCCTAGGGTCATGGCAAGCCCAATATGCTGTCTCTTCATCCAGCCACTGAGAGGCCTTAACTGAGGACTGGGCTCAGGCTGAGGGTCACAATGTGTGTTTGTGACCAATGTGGCCCGCAAGCATGGCCTGGGCTTCATGGCCACACTGGTTCCAACTACACTGAACGTTGGACAACATGCCAAACACAAGGTTTCTTGCCATGGGGAAAGAGCTCTGATTTCTGCATCATTTTCAAACCAGGGCAGTGATTGGAGATCAGGTCTTGGTTCTGAAGCCTGGAAACCGAGGTTGAGAAGAGATGACGACCTAAGGCCATGGCGGGTCCGAGGTGCTAAGTGTGCGGCCAGCTGTCTGGGTGGGGCCAGGAGGTCCAGGCTCAGGCCGGGTCAGAAAGTGCAATAGGGCCCAGGTCAGTCTAGATATTTGGGGTACAGCCGAATGGCGTGCAGGTTGATCCTCATTTGGGGTTTCTGGGTAGCCCCAGAGGGCAATGTTTTTCTTCTGAAGGGCAGGCAGAGTGCGGCATTGTAGTTCTGGATTGCCAAACAGGAGGGCTTGTGGGCCAGTAGTCTGAGGACGGAAGTCTGAGAACCCAAACTAGGCCAAGGTTTCTGGGTGAGGATATGGCAGGCACAATCTACAGACCTCAATCGAGATCTCGTGCACCTGAAGTCAGGGCAAGGATCAGACGATCGCTCAGGTTGGACTTTCTGTCCCTGATGGCCCCTTCTTGAAGGGGGGGTGGATCACGAGGCCATGGGGGTTTTCCCACGATGGGAGTTGTGAGAAGCTCCAAACTGCAAAGATTCTTCTGCAGGACTATTGAGACCTGTTGTTCGGCTCCAGGCCAACGATTCCGAGCAGGGTTCAAAGGATGGATGGCTGGGTAGCCCACCTCGCATTCCAATTGTCTCCAAGCAACAAGAAAGGTTAGATCTGCTGGATGAGGGGGGAGCAACCGAGGAGGCTGAGTTGAAATGGACTCTCCTGTGGATGTGTCCTAATATGTTTTTGTGTCTATGGAGACCTTGGAATGAAGCGGTGGCACTGGGGCCCTGAAGGGTTCTCCTCAACAGAGGCTTTGACACTGCTCCAACGTGCATGTTTCCCATGTGTAGATGAGATTTGTTCTGATGGGTGAGTCAAGAAACAGCCATATGCTGGTATTGAAATCCAGGCCTCTGAGGAGTGTTGCCTGGAAACCAAAGCAATGGATCCTATTAGTGCCTAGGGGCCTGTTCGTTCCTTTTTACCTCTGGGGACATCAGTCTACGGGTCTGAGTGCAGGTAGGTGCTCCGATGGGCTCAGATTGCCCGTTTGTCCTGGGAAGCCACAACCATTGGGATGGCCTCAGGGACTTTGGAGATTTATCCTATTAGTAGGGTTGTGGCCATTGGAATGGGCACATAATTCCCTTGGAAAGGGCTAGTACAGTCCTCAAGTTTGGCTACATGGGCTTGAGCCTGTAGCGTGTGTAGGCCAGAGCTGTTTGGACAGTTGTCTGAAATCACAAACTCGGCTTATGTTTCAGGTCATAGGTATGGCAGGACTGATCTACAGACGATGAGGAGAACTCTTCGGGATATGAAAAAAGGGAGAGTGTGAGGCTCTTGCTCAAGTTTTTGTCTCTGGATATCGTGTCACTCATGGTCGTGAAATTGCCAGATGACTTCATGGGAAATGGACGAGTCTTATTCTCTGGAGTTCCGGCCCTGTCCAAAGAGTTTGGGGTCATTCTGGAGATGGAAGAAGTCCGTTTTTTTGTTGTTGTTGATTTGTTTCCTTTTGTGTTTCAACCTCAGATGTCCCACCTAATGAGGGATTCCAGAGTAGAGCCCTGGGGAGGGGCGACTGGACAACCAGAAATCTGGTAAAAATTGGGGCCTAGGGACATGTCAAGCCCATTATGACATCTAATGATCCAGCCACTGAGAGGAATTCCTAGAGGACAGGACCGACGCTGAGGTCACAATGTGTGTTTATGCTCTCGCCGCACTCAAGAATGGGCGGGGCCTCATTGTGAATACTTTTTTCTCCTACACTGAACGTTGGACAACATGCCAACCACAAGGTTTCTTGCCATGGGTCAGGAAGAGTTATGATTTCTGCATCACAGTCACCCGTGGGCAGTGATTGGAGATAAGGTCTAGGTTCTGAAGACTGAAAAATGAGGTAGGGAAGAGATGATGACATAAGGCCATGGCGGGTCTGATGTGCTCAGTGTGCGGTCAGCCGTCTGGGAGTTGGCCAAAAGGTCTGGGCTCCGGTTGTGTCAGACAGTGCAGTAGTGCCCAGGTTAGACTATATAATTTGGGTAGAGGCGAGTGTTGTGTAGGTTTATCCTCATTTAAGCTGCCTGGGCAGCTCATTAGGCAATATATTTTTTCTAGAGGGCAGGCAGAGTGCTTCATTGTCGGTCCGTAATTGCCAAACTTGAGGGCTTCGGGGCCAGGAGAATGAGGACGGAAGTCTGAGAACACAAGCTAGACTTCGGATTCAGGTTGAGGGCACGGCAGGTACCCCCTGCAGATTTGAACCAATATCTCATGCATCTAAAGTCAGGGCGAGGATCAGACGTTGGCTCAGTTTGGAGTTTCTGTGCATGACGGCCCCTTCATGAAGGGAGCGGAATCTCGAGGCCATGGAGGTTTTCCCACGTTGGGAGTTGTGGGATGCCCCCTTCAAGGATCCCTTCTGCGGGACAATGGAGAACGGTTGGACAGCACCAGGGCACCCCATATGGAATGACTCCAGGGCACCGTTCGAGGATGGATGCATGGGAAGTCTGCCTCGCATTCCAATTGTCTCCTAGCAACGAGACAGTTTAGAACCAATAAATCTGCGGGAGCAACCGGGGTGGCTGAGTTGAAATGGACTTTCCTGAGGATGGGTCCTAATGTGTGTTTGTTTCCATGAGGGCCTTGGAATGATGCGGTGGCACCGGGACCCTGAAGTATTCTCCTAAGCATTTGACATAGCTCCAATGCACAAGTTTCCTTGTGGAGACGAGATTCGTTCTGATAGGTGCCTCAGGAAATCCCCTCTGCTGGTATTGGAATCCAGGCTTTTGAGGAGACATGCCTGTAAAGCAATGCAATGGATCCGATAATGACCTCGGGTCCTGTCTGGTTCAATCTTCTTCTCTGGGGACATCCATCTATGGTATGAGTGGAGGTAGATGCTTAGCTGGTATAAACCGCCCCTTTTTGTCCCGGGCGACCTGCACGATTGGGATGGCCTCAGGGACTTTGGAAGGTTCTCCTAATTTGTGCGATTTTTGACAATGGAATGCGCAGAATTCCCATGGATTGGGTAGGCGCAGTCCTAATGTGTGACTCCAGGGGCCCCAGCCTGGAGGGAGTGTGGCCCAGGACTTTGAGGACAGAAGTCTGAAAACACAAACTCAGCTTAGGTTTGGGGACGTAGGTATGGCACGCCCGATCTACAAACCATGAGAAGAACTCTTCAGGATATGAAGAATGAGCGAGTCTGAGGCGCTTGCTCAGGCTTTTGTCTCTGGATTTTGTATCAGGGATGGCAGTGGAATGTTGGGGAGGCCTCATGGGCCGTGGACGAATCTTCCCCTCTGTGGATTTGGTGCGATTTCAATTGTTTGTCGTCAATCTGTGGGATGGGAGGACTCCCTTCAGGTTTGTAAACTCAGGTATCCCACCCAAATAGGAATTCCAAAGCAGAGCTCTGGGGAAGAGAGAAGGGACAACCCGCACTATGGTTAAAAATTGGGGCCTAGGGTCATGGCAAGCCCAATATGCTGTCTCTTCATCCAGCCACTGAGAGACCTTAACTGAGGACTGGGCTCAGGCTGAGGGTCACAATGTGTGTTTGTGACCAATGTGGTCCGCAAGCATGGCCTGGGCTTCATGGCCACACTGGTTCCAACTACACTGAACGTTGGACAACATGCCAAACACAAGGTTTCTTGCCATGGGGAAAGAGCTCTGATTTCTGCATCATTTTCAAACCAGGGCAGTGATTGGAGATCAGGTCTTGGTTCTGAAGCCTGGAAACCGAGGTTGAGAAGAGATGACGACCTAAGGCCATGGCGGGTCCGAGGTGCTAAGTGTGCGGCCAGCTGTCTGGGTGGGGCCAGGAGGTCCAGGCTCAGGCCGGGTCAGAAAGTGCAATAGGGCCCAGGTCAGTCTAGATATTTGGGGTACAGCCGAATGGCATGCAGGTTGATCCTCATTTGGGGTTTCTGGGTAGCCCCAGAGGGCAATGTTTTTCTTCTGAAGGGCAGGCAGAGTGCGGCATTGTAGTTCTGGATTGCCAAACAGGAGGGCTTGTGGGCCAGTAGTCTGAGGACGGAAGTCTGAGAACCCAAACTAGGCCAAGGTTTCTGGGTGAGGATATGGCAGGCACAATCTACAGACCTCAATCGAGATCTCGTGCACCTGAAGTCAGGGCAAGGATCAGACGATCGCTCAGGTTGGACTTTCTGTCCCTGATGGCCCCTTCTTGAAGGGGGGGTGGATCACGAGGCCATGGGGGTTTTCCCACGATGGGAGTTGTGAGAAGCTCCAAACTGCAAAGATTCTTCTGCAGGACTATTGAGACCTGTTGTTCGGCTCCAGGCCAACGATTCCGAGCAGGGTTCAAAGGATGGATGGCTGGGTAGCCCACCTCGCATTCCAATTGTCTCCAAGCAACAAGAAAGGTTAGATCTGCTGGATGAGGGGGGAGCAACCGAGGAGGCTGAGTTGAAATGGACTCTCCTGTGGATGTGTCCTAATATGTTTTTGTGTCTATGGAGACCTTGGAATGAAGCGGTGGCACTGGGGCCCTGAAGGGTTCTCCTCAACAGAGGCTTTGACACAGCTCCAACGTGCATGTTTCCCATGTGTAGATGAGATTTGTTCTGATGGGTGAGTCAAGAAACAGCCATATTCTGGTATTGAAATCCAGGCCTCTGAGGAGAGATGCCTGGAAATCAAAGCAATGGATCCTATTAGTGCCTAGAAGCCTGTTCGTTCCTTTTTACCTCTGGGGACATCAGTCTACGGGTCTGAGTGCAGGTAGGTGCTCCGATGGGCTCAGATTGCCCGTTTGTCCTGGGAAGCCACAACTATTGGGATGGCCTCAAGGACTTTGGAGATTTATCCTATTAGTAGGGTTGTGGCCATTGGAATGGGCACATAATTCCCTTGGAAAGGGCTAGTACAGTCCTCAGGTTTGGCTACATGGGCTTGAGCCTGTAGCGTGTGTAGGCCAGAGCTGTTTGGACAGTTGTCTGAAATCACAAACTCGGCTTATGTTTCAGGTCATAGGTATGGCAGGACTGATCTACAGACGATGAGGAGAACTCTTCGGGATATGAAAAAAGGGAGAGTGTGAGGCTCTTGCTCAAGTTTTTGTCTCTGGATATCGTGTCACTCATGGTCGTGAAATTGCCGGATGACTTCATGGGAAATGGACGAGTCTTACTCTCTGGGGTTCCGGCCCTGTCCAAAGAGTTTGGGGTCATTCTAGAGATGGAAGAAGTCCGTTTTTTTGTTGTTGTTGATTTGTTTCCTTTTGTGTTTCAAACTCAGATGTCCCACCTAATGAGGGATTCCAGAGTAGAGCCCTGGGGAGGGGCGACTGGACAACCAGAAATCTGGTAAAAATTGGGGCCTAGGGACATGTCAAGCCCATTATGACATCTAATGATCCAGCCACTGAGAGGAATTCCTAGAGGACAGGACCGACGCTGAGGTCACAATGTGTGTTTATGCTCTCGCCGCACTCAAGAATGGGCGGGGCCTCATTGTGAATACTTTTTTCTCCTACACTGAACGTTGGACAACATGCCAACCACAAGGTTTCTTGCCATGGGTCAGGAAGAGTTTTGATTTCTGCATCACAGTCACCCGTGGGCAGTGATTGGAGATAAGGTCTAGGTTCTGAAGACTGAAAAATGAGGTAGGGAAGAGATGATGACATAAGGCCATGGCGGGTCTGATGTGCTCAGTGTGCGGTCAGCCGTCTGGGAGTTGGCCAAAAGGTCTGGGCTCCGGTTGTGTCAGACAGTGCAGTAGTGCCCAGGTTAGACTATATAATTTGGGTAGAGGCGAGTGTTGTGTAGGTTTATCCTCATTTAAGCTGCCTGGGCAGCTCATTAGGCAATATATTTTTTCTAGAGGGCAGGCAGAGTGCTTCATTGTCGGTCCGTAATTGCCAAACTTGAGGGCTTCGGGGCCAGGAGAGTGAGGACGGAAGTCTGAGAACACAAGCTAGACTTCGGATTCAGGGTGAGGGCACGGCAGGTACCCCCTGCAGATTTGAACCAATATCTCATGCATCTAAAGTCAGGGCGAGGATCCGACGTTGGCTCAGTTTGGAGTTTCTGTGCATGACGGCCCCTTCATGAAGGGAGCGGAATCTCGAGGCCATGGAGGTTTTCCCACGTTGGGAGTTGTGGGATGCCCCCTTCAAGGATCCCTTCTGCGGGACAATGGAGAACGGTTGGACAGCACCAGGGCATCCCATATGGAATGACTCCATGGCACCGTTCGAGGATGGATGCATGGGAAGTCTGCCTCGCATTCCAATTGTCTCCTAGAAACGAGACAGTTTAGAACCAATAAATCTGCGGGAGCAACCGGGGTGGCTGAGTTGAAATGGACTTTCCTGAGGATGGGTCCTAATGTGTGTTTGTTTCCATGAGGGCCTTGGAATGATGCGGTGGCACCGGGACCCTGAAGTATTCTCCTAAGCATTTGACATAGCTCCAATGCACAAGTTTCCTTGTGGAGACGAGATTCGTTCTGATAGGTGCCTCAGGAAATCCCCTCTGCTGGTATTGGAATCCAGGCTTTTGAGGAGACATGCCTGTAAAGCAATGCAATGGATCCGATAATGACCTCGGGTCCTGTCTGGTTCAATCTTCTTCTCTGGGGACATCCATCTATGGTATGAGTGGAGGTAGATGCTCAGCTGGTATCAACCGCCCCTTTTTGTCCCGGGCGACCTGCACGATTGGGATGGCCTCAGGGACTTTGGATGGTTCTCCTAATTTGTGCGATTTTTGACAATGGAATGCGCAGAATTCCCATGGATTGGGTAGGCGCAGTCCTAATGTGTGACTCCAGTGGCCCCAGCCTGGAGGGAGTGTGGCCCAGGACTTTGAGGACAGAAGTCTGAAAACACAAACTCAGCTTAGGTTTGGGGACGTAGGTATGGCTCGCCCGATCTACAAACCATGAGAAGAACTCTTCAGGATATGAAGAATGAGCGAGTCTGAGGCGCTTGCTCAGGCTTTTGTCTCTGGATTTTGTATCAGCGATGGCCGTGGAATGTTGGGGAGGCCTCATGGGCCGTGGACGAATCTTCCCCTCTGTGGATTTGGCGCGATTTCAATTGTTTGTCGTCAATCTGTGGGATGGGAGGACTCCCTTCAGGTTTGTAAACTCAGGTATCCCACCCAAAGAGGAATTCCAAAGCAGAGCCCTGGGGAAGAGAGAAGGGACAACCCGCACTATGGTTAAAAATTGGGGCCTAGGGTCATGGCAAGCCCAATATGCTGTCTCTTCATCCAGCCACTGAGAGGCCTTAACTGAGGACTGGGCTCAGGCTGAGGGTCACAATGTGTGTTTGTGACCAATGTGGCCCGCAAGCATGGCCTGGGCTTCATGGCCACACTGGTTCCAACTACACTGAACGTTGGACAACATGCCAAACACAAGGTTTCTTGCCATGGGGAAAGAGCTCTGATTTCTGCATCATTTTCAAACCAGGGCAGTGATTGGAGATCAGGTCTTGGTTCTGAAGCCTGGAAACCGAGGTTGAGAAGAGATGACGACCTAAGGCCATGGCGGGTCCGAGGTGCTAAGTGTGCGGCCAGCTGTCTGGGTGGGGCCAGGAGGTCCAGGCTCAGGCCGGGTCAGAAAGTGCAATAGGGCCCAGGTCAGTCTAGATATTTGGGGTACAGCCGAATGGCGTGCAGGTTGATCCTCATTTGGGGTTTCTGGGTAGCCCCAGAGGGCAATGTTTTTCTTCTGAAGGGCAGGCAGAGTGCGGCATTGTAGTTCTGGATTGCCAAACAGGAGGGCTTGTGGGCCAGTAGTCTGAGGACGGAAGTCTGAGAACCCAAACTAGGCCAAGGTTTCTGGGTGAGGATATGGCAGGCACAATCTACAGACCTCAATCGAGATCTCGTGCACCTGAAGTCAGGGCAAGGATCAGACGATCGCTCAGGTTGGACTTTCTGTCCCTGATGGCCCCTTCTTGAAGGGGGGGTGGATCACGAGGCCATGGGGGTTTTCCCACGATGGGAGTTGTGAGAAGCTCCAAACTGCAAAGATTCTTCTGCAGGACTATTGAGACCTGTTGTTCGGCTCCAGGCCAACGATTCCGAGCAGGGTTCAAAGGATGGATGGCTGGGTAGCCCACCTCGCATTCCAATTGTCTCCAAGCAACAAGAAAGGTTAGATCTGCTGGATGAGGGGGGAGCAACCGAGGAGTCTGAGTTGAAATGGACTCTCCTGTGGATGTGTCCTAATATGTTTTTGTGTCTATGGAGACCTTGGAATGAAGCGGTGGCACTGGGGCCCTGAAGGGTTCTCCTCAACAGAGGCTTTGACACAGCTCCAACGTGCATGTTTCCCATGTGTAGATGAGATTTGTTCTGATGGGTGAGTCAAGAAACAGCCATATTCTGGTATTGAAATCCAGGCCTCTGAGGAGAGATGCCTGGAAATCAAAGCAACGGATCCTATTAGTGCCTAGAAGCCTGTTCGTTCCTTTTTACCTCTGGGGACATCAGTCTACGGGTCTGAGTGCAGGTAGGTGCTCCGATGGGCTTAGATTGCCCCTGTTTGTCCTGGGAAGCCACAACTATTGGGATGGCCTCAGGGACTTTGGAGATTTATCCTATTAGTAGGGTTGTGGCCATTGGAATGGGCACATAATTCCCTTGGAAAGGGCTAGTACAGTCCTCAGGTTTGGCTACATGGGCTTGAGCCTGTAGCGTGTGTAGGCCAGAGCTGTTTGGACAGTTGTCTGAAATCACAAACTCGGCTTATGTTTCAGGTCATAGGTATGGCAGGACTGATCTACAGACGATGAGGAGAACTCTTCGGGATATGAAAAAAGGGAGAGTGTGAGGCTCTTGCTCAAGTTTTTGTCTCTGGATATCGTGTCACTCATGGTCGTGAAATTGCCAGATGACTTCATGGGAAATGGACGAGTCTTACTCTCTGGGGTTCCGGCCCTGTCCAAAGAGTTTGGGGTCATTCTGGAGATGGAAGAAGTCCGTTTTTTTGTTGTTGTTGATTTGTTTCCTTTTGTGTTTCAAACTCAGATGTCCCACCTAATGAGGGATTCCAGAGTAGAGCCCTGGGGAGGGGCGACTGGACAACCAGAAATCTGGTAAAAATTGGGGCCTAGGGACATGTCAAGCCCATTATGACATCTAATGATCCAGCCACTGAGAGGAATTCCTAGAGGACAGGACCCACGCTGAGGTCACAATGTGTGTTTATGCTCTCGCCGCACTCAATAATGGGCGGGGCCCCATTGTGAATACTTTTTTCTCCTACACTGAACGTTGGACAACGTGCCAACCTCAAGGGTTCTTCCCATGGGTAAGGAGGAGTTCTGATTTCTGCATCACACTCACCCCTGGGCAGTGATTGGAGATAAGGTCTCGGTTCTGAAGCCTGAAAACTGAGGTAGGGAAGAGATGATGACCTAAGGCCATGGCGGGTTTTATGTGCTCAGTGTGCGGTCAGCTTTCTGGGTGTTGGTCAGGAGTTCCGGGCTCAGGTTGTGTTCGACAGTGCATTAGTGCCCAGGGTAGACTATATAATTTGGTTAAAGTCGAGTGCTGTGTAGGTTGATCCTCATTTAAGGTGCCTGGGCAGCTCATGAGGCAATAATTTTTTTTTCTAGAGGGCAGGCAGAGTGCTGCATTGTGGGTCCGGAATTGCCAAACTTGAGGGCTTCGGGGCCAGGAGTGTGAGGACGGAAGTCTGAGAAGACAAGCTACTTGGGTTTCAGGGCGAGGGCACGGCAGGTACCCCCTGCAGATCTGAACCAATATCTCATGCATCTGAAATCAGGGCGAGAATCAGACGTTGGCTCAGGTTGGAGTTTCTGTTCATGACGGCCGCTTCATGAAGGGAGTGGAATCTCGAGGCCATGGAGGTTTTCCCACGTTGGGAGTTGTGGGATGCCCCCTTCAAGGATTCCTTCTGCGGGACAATTGAGACCTGTTGGACAGCTCCAGGACATCCCATATGGAATGATTCCAGAGCACCGTTCGCGGATGGATGCCTGGGAAGCCCGCCTCGCATTCCAATTGTCTCCTAGCAACAAGACAGTTTAGATCTGATGGCTCTGCCGGAGCAACCGGGGTGGCTGAGTTGAAATGGACTTTCCTGAGGATGGGTCCTAATGTGTTTTTGTGCCCATGAGGGCCTTGGAATGGGGCGGTGGCACCGGGACCCTGAAGTACTCTCCTAATCTTTGGACATGGCTCCCATGCACAGGTTTCCTTGTGGAGACGAGATGAGTTCTGATGGGTGCCTCAGGAAAACACCTATGCTCGTATTGGAGTCAGGCTTTTGAGGACACATGCCTGTAACCCAAAGCAATGGATCCTATTATGGCCTAGGTTCCTGTCTGGTTCAATCTTCTTCTCTGGGGACATCCATCTATGGTATGAGTGGAGGTCGATTATCAGCGGTTGTCAGACAGCCCTTGTTTGTTCCGGGCGACCTACACTATTGGGATGGCCTCAGGGATTTTGGAGGTTTCTCCTAATTTGTACGATTTTGGACCATGCAATGGGCAGAATTCCGATGGATTGGTAGGCACAGTCCTAATGTGTGGCTCCAGGGGCCCAGCCTGGAGGGTGTGTGGCCCAAGACTTTGAGGACAGAAGTCTGAAAACACAAACTCAGCTTAGGTTTGGGGACGTAGGTATGGCAGGCCCGATCTACAAACCATGAGAAGAACTCTTCAGGATATGAAGAAAGTGCGAGTCTGAGGCGCTTGCTCAGGCTTTGGTCTCTGGATTTTGTATCAGCGATGGCCACGGAATGTCGGGGAGGCCTCATGGGCCATGGACGAATCTTCCTCTCTGAGGATTTGGCCCGATTCCCAATTGCTTTTCGTCAATCTGTGGGTTGGGAGGACTCATTTCAGTTTTGTTACCTCAGGTGTCCCACCAAAAGAGGAATCCCAAAGCAAAGCCGTGGGGAAGACTGAAGGGACAACCCGAACTATGGTTAAAAATTGGGGCCTAGGGGCATGGCAAGCCCACTATGCTGTCTCTTCATCCAGCCACTGAGTGGCCGTACTTGAGGACTGGGCTCAGCCTGAGGGTCACAATGTGTGTTTGTGACCAATGTGGCTCGCGAGCATGGGCGGGGCTTCATGGGCCACATTGGTTTCAACTACACTGAACGTTGGACAACATGCCAACCACAAGGTTTCTGGCCATGGGGAAGGAGTTCTGATTTCTGCATCACCTTCAACCCTGGGCAGTGACTGGAGAAAAGGTCTAGGTTCTGAAACCTGAAAACCTAGGTTGGGAATAGATGAAGACCTAAGGCCATGGCGGATCGATGTGCTCAGTGTGCGGCCAGCTGTCTGGGAGGGGCCAGGGGGTCCAGGCTCAGGCTGTGTCAGAAAGGGCATTGGTGCCCTGGTCAGCCTATGTATTTGGGGTACAGCCAAGGTCGGTGCAGGTTGATCCTCATTTGGGGTTACTGGGCAGCCCCAGAGGACAATGTTTTTCTTCTGGAGGGCAGGCATAGTGCTGCATTGTAGTTCTGGATTGCCAAACTGGAGGGCTTGTGGGCCAGTAGTGTAACGACAAAAGTCTGAGAACACAAGCTAGGCTTAGGTTTCTGTTGAGGCCATGGCAGGCACAATCTACAGACCTGAATCGAGATCTCGTGCATCTGAAGTCAGGGCGAGGATCAGACGATCGCTCAGGTTGGAGTTTCTGTCCCTGATGGCCCCTTCATGAATGGGGGGGCATCACGAGGCCATGGGGGTTTTCCAACGATGGGAGTTGTGAGAAGCTCCAAACTGCAGAGAGTCTTCTGCAGGACAATTGAGACCCGTTGTTTGGCTCCAGGCCAATGATTCTGAGCAGGGTTCTAAGGATGGATGGCTGGGTAGCCCACCTCGCATTCCAATTGTCTCCTACTAACAAGACAGGTTAGATCTCCTGGATCTGTGGGGAGCAACCGAGGACGCTGAGTTGAAATGGACACCCCTGGGGATGGGTCCTAATGTGCTTTTGTGTCTATGGAGACCTTGGAATGAAGCGGTGGCACGGGGGCCCTAAAGGGTTCTCCTAAACAGAGGCTTTGACACAGCTCCAACGTGCAAGTTTCCCATGTGTAGATGAGATGTTTTCTGATGGGTGAGTCAAGAAACAGCTAGATGCTGCTTTGGAATTCCAGGCCTCTGAGGAGAGATGCCTGGAAAACAAAGCAATGGATCTGATTAGAGCCTAGGGACCTCTTCTTTCCTTTTTACCACTGGGGACATCTGTCTATGGGTTTGAGTGCAGGTAGGTGCTCAGTTGGGCTCTGATTGCCCCTGTTTTTCCTGGGAAGCCATCAATATTGAGATGGATCAGGGACTTTGGAGGTTTATCCTATTAGAAGGGTTGTGGCCATTGGAATGGGCACACACAATTCCCTTGGAGAGGGCAAGTACAGTCCTCAGGTTTGGCTCCAGGGGCCTGAGCCTGTAGGTTGTGTAGGCCAGGGCTGTTTGGACAGTTGTCTGAAAACACAAACTCGGCTTATGTTTCGGGTCATAGGTATGGCAGGACTGATCTACAGACCATGAGGAGAACTCTTCGGGATTTGAAAGAAGGGCGAGTGTGAGGCTCCTGCTCAAGTTTTTGTCTCTGGATATCGTGTCACTCATGGTCGTGGAATTTCTGGGTGACCTCATGGGAAATGGACGAGTCTTACTCTCTGGTGGTTTGGCCCCGTCCAAAGAGTTTGGGGTCATTCTGTGGGCTTCAAGAAGTCCGTTTTGTTGTTGTTGTTGTTGTTGTTGTTGTTGTTTTCTTTTTTAACCTCAGGTGTCCCACCAAATGAGGGATTCCAGAGTAGAGCCCTGTGGAGGGGCGACTGGACAATCAGAAATCTGGTTAAAAATTGGGGCCTAGGGACATGTCAAGCCCATTATGACATCTAATGGTCCAGCCACTGAGAGGACTTACTAGAGGACAGGACTCATGCTGAGGGTCACAATGCGTGTGTATGCCCTCATCACACTCAATAATGGGCGGGGCCTCAGGGTGAATGCTGGTTTCTCCTACACTGAACGTTGGACAACGTGCCAACCTCAAGGGTTCTTGCCATGGGTAAGGAGGAGTTCTGATTTCTACATCACACTCACCCCTGGGCAGTGATTGGAGATAAGGTCTCGGTTCTGAAGCCTGAAAACTGAGGTAGGGAAGAGATGATGACCTAAGGCCATGGCAGGTTTTATGTGCTCAGTGTGCGGTCAGCTTTCTGGGTGTTGGTCAGGAGTTCCGGGCTCAGGTTGTGTTCGACAGTGCATTAGTGCCCAGGGTAGACTATATAATTTGGTTAAAGTCGAGTGCTGTGTAGGTTGATCCTCATTTAAGGTGCCTGGGCAGCTCATGAGGCAATAATTTTTTTTCTAGAGGGCAGGCAGAGTGCTGCATTGTGGGTCAGGAATTGCCAAACATGAGGGCTTCGGGGCCAGGAGTGTGAGGACAGAAGTCTGAGAAGACAAGCTACTTGGGTTTCAGGGCGAGGGCACGGCAGGTACCCCCTGCAGATCTGAACCAATATCTCATGCATCTGAAATCAGGGCGAGGATCAGACGTTGGCTCAGGTTGGAGTTTCTGTTAATGACGGCCGCTTCATGAAGGGAGTGGAATCTCGAGGCCATGGAGGTTTTCCCACGTTGGGAGTTGTGGGATGCCCCCTTCAAGGATTCCTTCTGCGGGACAATTGAGACCTGTTGGACAGCTCCAGGACATCCCATATGGAATGATTCCAGAGCACCGTTCGCGGATGGATGCCTGGGAAGCCCGCCTCGCATTCCAATTGTCTCCTAGCAAGAAGACAGTTTAGATCTGATGGCTCTGCCGGAGCAACCGGGGTGGCTGAGTTGAAATGGACTTTCCTGAGGATGGGTCCTAATGTGTTTTTGTGCCCATGAGGGCCTTGGAATGGGGCGGTGGCACCGGGACCCTGAAGTACTCTCCTAATCTTTGGACATGGCTCCCATGCACAGGTTTCCTTGTGGAGACGAGATGAGTTCTGATGGGTGCCTCAGGAAAACCCCTATGCTCGTATTGGAATCAGGCTTTTGAGGACACATGCCTGTAACCCAAAGCAATGGATCCTATTATGGCCTAGGTTCCTGTCTGGTTCAATCTTCTTCTCTGGGGACATCCATCTATGGTATGAGTGGAGGTCGATTATCAGCGGTTGTCAGACAGCCCTTGTTTGTTCCGGGCGACCTACACTATTGGGATGGCCTCAGGGATTTTGGAGGTTTCTCCTAATTTGTACGATTTTGGACCATGCAATGGGCAGAATTCCGATGGATTGGTAGGCACAGTCCTAATGTGTGGCTCCAGGGGCCCAGCCTGGAGGGTGTGTGGCCCAAGACTTTGAGGACAGAAGTCTGAAAACACAAACTCAGCTTAGGTTTGGGGACGTAGGTATGGCAGGCCCGATCTACAAACCATGAGAAGAACTCTTTAGGATATGAAGAAAGTGCGAGTCTGAGGCGCTTGCTCAGGCTTTGGTCTCTGGATTTTGTATCAGCGATGGCCACGGAATGTCGGGGAGGCCCCATGGGCCATGGACGAATCTTCCTCTCTGAGGATTTGGCCCGATTCCCAATTGCTTTTCGTCAATCTGTGGGTTGGGAGGACTCATTTCAGTTTTGTTACCTCAGGTGTCCCACCAAAAGAGGAATCCCAAAGCAAAGCCGTGGGGAAGACTGAAGGGACAACCCGAACTATGGTTAAAAATTGGGGCCTAGGGGCATGGCAAGCCCACTATGCTGTCTCTTCATCCAGCCACTGAGTGGCCGTACTTGAGGACTGGGCTCAGCCTGAGGGTCACAATGTGTGTTTGTGACCAATGTGGCCCGCGAGCATGGGCGGGGCTTCATGGGCCACACTGGTTTCAACTACACTGAACGTTGGACAACATGCCAACCACAAGGTTTCTTGCCATGGGGAAGGAGTTCTGATTTCTGCATCACCTTCAACCCTGGGCAGTGACTGGAGAAAAGGTCTAGGTTCTGAAACCTGAAAACCTAGGTTGGGAATAGATGAAGACCTAAGGCCATGGCGGATCGATGTGCTCAGTGTGCGGCCAGCTGTCTGGGAGGGGCCAGGGGGTCCAGGCTCAGGCTGTGTCAGAAAGGGCATTGGTGCCCTGGTCAGCCTATGTTTTTGGGGTACAGCCAAGGTCGGTGCAGGTTGATCCTCATTTGGGGTTACTGGGCAGCCCCAGAGGACAATGTTTTTCTTCTGGAGGGCAGGCATAGTGCTGCATTGTAGTTCTGGATTGCCAAACTGGAGGGCTTGTGGGCCAGTAGTCTGACGACAAAAGTCTGAGAACACAAGCTAGGCTTAGGTTTCTGTTGAGGCCATGGCAGGCACAATCTACAGACCTGAATCGAGGTCTCGTGCATCTGAAGTCAGGGCGAGGATCAGACGATCGCTCAGGTTGGAGTTTCTGTCCCTGATGGCCCCTTCATGAATGGGGGGGGCTTCACGAGGCCATGGGGGTTTTCCCACGATGGGAGTTGTGAGAAGCTCCAAACTGCAGAGAGTCTTCTGCAGGACAATTGAGACCCGTTGTTTGGCTCCAGGCCAATGATTCTGAGCAGGGTTCTAAGGATGGATGGCTGGGTAGCCCTCCTCGCATTCCAATTGTCTCCTACTAACAAGACAGGTTAGATCTCCTGGATCTGTGGGGAGCAACCGAGGACGCTGAGTTGAAATGGACACCCCTGGGGATGGGTCCTAATGTGCTTTTGTGTCTATGGAGACCTTGGAATGAAGCGGTGGCACGGGGGCCCTAAAGGGTTCTCCTAAACAGAGGCTTTGACACAGCTCCAACGTGCAAGTTTCCCATGTGTAGATGAGATGTTTTCTGATGGGTGAGTCAAGAAACAGCTAGATGCTGCTTTGGAAATCCAGGCCTCTGAGGAGAGATGCCTGGAAACCAAAGCAATGGATCTGATTAGTGCCTAGGGACCTCTTCTTTCCTTTTTACCACTGGGGACATCTGTCTATGGGTTTGAGTGCAGGTAGGTGCTCAGTTGGGCTCTGATTGCCCCTGTTTTTCCTGGGAAGCCATCACTATTGAGATGGATCAGGGACTTTGGAGGTTTATCCTATTAGAAGGGTTGTGGCCATTGGAATGGGCACACACAATTCCCTTGGAGAGGGCAAGTACAGTCCTCAGGTTTGGCTCCAGGGGCCTGAGCCTGTAGGTTGTGTAGGCCAGGGCTGTTTGGACAGTTGTCTGAAAACACAAACTCGGCTTATGTTTCGGGTCATAGGTATGGCAGGACTGATCTACAGACCATGAGGAGAACTCTTCGGGATTTGAAAGAAGGGCGAGTGTGAGGCTCCTGCTCAAGTTTTTGTCTCTGGATATCGTGTCACTCATGGTCGTGGAATTTCTGGGTGACCTCATGGGAAATGGACGAGTCTTACTCTCTGGTGGTTTGGCCCCGTCCAAAGAGTTTGGGGTCATTCTGTGGGCTTCAAGAAGTCCGTTTTGTTGTTGTTGTTGTTGTTGTTGTTGTTGTTTTCTTTTTTAACCTCAGGTGTCCCACCAAATGAGGGATTCCAGAGTAGAGCCCTGTGGAGGGGCGACTGGACAATCAGAAATCTGGTTAAAAATTGGGGCCTAGGGACATGTCAAGCCCATTATGACATCTAATGGTCCAGCCACTGAGAGGACTTACTAGAGGACAGGACTCATGCTGAGGGTCATAATGCGTGTGTATGCACTCATCACACTCAATAATGGGCGGGGCCTCAGGGTGAATGCTGGTTTCTCCTACACTGAACGTTGGACAACGTGCCAACCTCAAGGGTTCTTGCCATGGGTAAGGAGGAGTTCTGATTTCTACATCACACTCACCCCTGGGCAGTGATTGGAGATAAGGTCTCGGTTCTGAAGCCTGAAAACTGAGGTAGGGAAGAGATGATGACCTAAGGCCATGGCGGGTTTTATGTGCTCAGTGTGCGGTCAGCTTTCTGGGTGTTGGTCAGGAGTTCCGGGCTCAGGTTGTGTTCGACAGTGCATTAGTGCCCAGGGTAGACTATATAATTTGGTTAAAGTCGAGTGCTGTGTAGGTTGATCCTCATTTAAGGTGCCTGGGCAGCTCATGAGGCAATAATTTTTTTTTTCTAGAGGGCAGGCAGAGTGCTGCATTGTGGGTCAGGAATTGCCAAACATGAGGGCTTCGGGGCCAGGAGTGTGAGGACAGAAGTCTGAGAAGACAAGCTACTTGGGTTTCAGGGCGAGGGCACGGCAGGTACCCCCTGCAGATCTGAACCAATATCTCATGCATCTGAAATCAGGGCGAGGATCAGACGTTGGCTCAGGTTGGAGTTTCTGTTCATGACGGCCGCTTCATGAAGGGAGTGGAATCTCGAGGCCATGGAGGTTTTCCCACGTTGGGAGTTGTGGGATGCCCCCTTCAAGGATTCCTTCTGCGGGACAATTGAGACCTGTTGGACAGCTCCAGGACATCCCATATGGAATGATTCCAGAGCACCGTTCGCGGATGGATGCCTGGGAAGCCCGCCTCGCATTCCAATTGTCTCCTAGCAAGAAGACAGTTTAGATCTGATGGCTCTGCCGGAGCAACCGGGGTGGCTGAGTTGAAATGGACTTTCCTGAGGATGGGTCCTAATGTGTTTTTGTGCCCATGAGGGCCTTGGAATGGGGCGGTGGCACCGGGACCCTGAAGTACTCTCCTAAGCTTTGGACATGGCTCCCATGCACAGGTTTCCTTGTGGAGACGAGATGAGTTCTGATGGGTGCCTCAGGAAAACCCCTATGCTCGTATTGGAATCAGGCTTTTGAGGACACATGCCTGTAACCCAAAGCAATGGATCCTATTATGGCCTAGGTTCCTGTCTGGTTCAATCTTCTTCTCTGGGGACATCCATCTATGGTATGAGTGGAGGTCGATTATCAGCGGTTGTCAGACAGCCCTTGTTTGTTCCGGGCGACCTACACTATTGGGATGGCCTCAGGGACTTTGGAGGTTTCTCCTAATTTGTACGATTTTGGACCATGCAATGGGCAGAATTCCGATGGATTGGTAGGCACAGTCCTAATGTGTGGCTCCAGGGGCCCAGCCTGGAGGGTGTGTGGCCCAAGACTTTGAGGACAGAAGTCTGAAAACACAAACTCACCTTAGGTTTGGGGACGTAGGTATGGCAGGCCCGATCTACAAACCATGAGAAGAACTCTTCAGGATATGAAGAAAGTGCGAGTCTGAGGCGCTTGCTCAGGCTATGGTCTCTGGATTTTGTATCAGCGATGGCCACGTAATGTCGGGGAGGCCTCATGGGCCATGGACGAATCTTCCTCTCTGAGGATTTGGCCCGATTCCCAATTGCTTTTCGTCAATCTGTGGGTTGGGAGGACTCATTTCAGTTTTGTTACCTCAGGTGTCCCACCAAAAGAGGAATCCCAAAGCAAAGCCGTGGGGAAGACTGAAGGGACAACCCGAACTATGGTTAAAAATTGGGGCCTAGGGGCATGGCAAGCCCACTATGCTGTCTCTTCATCCAGCCACTGAGTGGCCGTACTTGAGGACTGGGCTCAGCCTGAGGGTCACAATGTGTGTTTGTGACCAATGTGGCCCGCGAGCATGGGCGGGGCTTCATGGGCCACACTGGTTTCAACTACACTGAACGTTGGACAACATGCCAACCACAAGGTTTCTTGCCATGGGGAAGGAGTTCTGATTTCTGCATCACCTTCAACCCTGGGCAGTGACTGGAGAAAAGGTCTAGGTTCTGAAACCTGAAAACCTAGGTTGGGAATAGATGAAGACCTAAGGCCATGGCGGATCGATGTGCTCAGTGTGCGGCCAGCTGTCTGGGAGGGGCCAGGGGGTCCAGGCTCAGGCTGTGTCAGAAAGGGCATTGGTGCCCTGGTCAGCCTATGTATTTGGGGTACAGCCAAGGTCGGTGCAGGTTGATCCTCATTTGGGGTTACTGGGCAGCCCCAGAGGACAATGTTTTTCTTCTGGAGGGCAGGCATAGTGCTGCATTGTAGTTCTGGATTGCCAAACTGGAGGGCTTGTGGGCCAGTAGTCTGTCGACAAAAGTCTGAGAACACAAGCTAGGCTTAGGTTTCTGGTGAGGCCATGGCAGGCACAATCTATAGACCTGAATCGAGATCTCGTGCATCTGAAGTCAGGGCGAGGATCAGGCGATCGCTCAGGTTGGAGTTTCTGTCCCTGATGGCCCCTTCATGAAAGGGGGGGGCATCACGAGGCCATGGGGGTTTTCCCACGATGGGAGTTGTGAGAAGCTCCAAACTGCAGAGAGTCTTCTGCAGGACAATTGAGACCTGTTGTTTGGCTCCAGGACAATGATTCTGAGCAGGGTTCTAAGGATGGATGGCTGGGTAGCACATCTCGCATTCCAATTGTCTCCTACTAACAAGACAGGTTAGATCTCCTGGATCTGTGGGGATCAACCGAGGACGCTGAGTTGAAATGGACACCCCTGGGGATGGGTCCTAATGTGCTTTTGTGTCTATGGAGACCTTGGAATGAAGCGGTGGCACGGGGACCCTAAAGGGTTCTCCTAAACAGAGGCTTTGACACAGCTCCAACGTGCAAGTTTCCCATGTGTACATGAGATGTTTTCTGATGGGTGAGTCAAGAAACAGCTAGATGCTGCTTTGGAAATCCAGGCCTCTGAGGAGAGATGCCTGGAAACCAAAGCAATGGATCTGATTAGTGCCTAGGGAACTCTTCTTTCCTTTTTACCACTGGGGACATCTGTCTATGGGTTTGAGAGCAGGTAGGTGCTCAGTTGGGCTCAGATTGCCCCTGTTTTTCCTGGGAAGCCATCACTATTGAGATGGATCAGGGACTTTGGAGGTTTATCCTATTAGAAGGGTTGTGGCCATTGGAATGGGCACACACAATTCCCTTGGAGAGGGCAAGTACAGTCCTCAGGTTTGGCTCCAGGGGCCTGAGCCTGTAGGTTGTGTAGGCCAGGGCTGTTTGGACAGTTGTCTGAAAACACAAACTCGGCTTATGTTTCGGGTCATAGGTATGGCAGGACTGATCTACAGACCATGAGGAGAACTCTTCGGGATTTGAAAGAAGGGCGAGTGTGAGGCTCCTGCTCAAGTTTTTGTCTCTGGATATCGTGTCACCCATGGTCGTGGAATTTCTGGGTGACCTCATGGGAAATGGACGAGTCTTACTCTCTGGTGGTTTGGCCCCATCCAAAGAGTTTGGGGTCATTCTGTGGGCTTCAAGAAGTCCGTTTTGTTGTTGTTGTTGTTGTTGTTGTTTTCTTTTTTAACCTCAGGTGTCCCACCAAATGAGGGATTCCAGAGTAGAGCCCTGTGGAGGGGCGACTGGACAATCAGAAATCTGGTTAAAAATTGGGGCCTAAGGACATGTCAAGCCCATTATGACATCTAATGGTCCAGCCACTGAGAGGACTTACTAGAGGACAGGACTCATGCTGAGGGTCACAATGCGTGTGTATGCCCTCGTCACACTCAATAATGGGCGGGGCCTCAGGGTGAATGCTGGTTTCTCCTACACTGAACGTTGGACAACGTGCCAACCTCAAGGGTTCTTGCCATGGGTAAGGAGGAGTTCTGATTTCTGCATCACACTCACCCCTGGGCAGTGATTGGAGATAAGGTCTCGGTTCTGAAGCCTGAAAACTGAGGTAGGGAAGAGATGATGACCTAAGGCCATGGCGGGTTTTATGTGCTCAGTGTGCGGTCAGCTTTCTGGGTGTTGGTCAGGAGTTCCGGGCACAGGTTGTGTTCGACAGTGCATTAGTGCCCAGGGTAGACTACATAATTTGGTTAAAGTCGAGTGCTGTGTAGGTTGATCCTCATTTAAGGTGCCTGGGCAGCTCATGAGGCAAAAATTTTTTTTTTTCTAAAGGGCAGGCAGAGTGCTGCATTGTGGGTTCGGAATTGCCAAACTTGAGTGCTTCGGGGCCAGGAGTGTGAGGACGGAAGTCTGAGAAAACAAGCTACTTGGGTTTCAGGGCGAGGGCACGGCAGGTACCCCCTGCAGATCTGAACCAATATCTCATGCATCTGAAATCAGGGCGAGGATCAGACGTTGGCTCAGGTTGGAGTTTCTGTTCATGACGGCCGCTTCATGAAGGGAGCAGAATCTCGAGGCCATTGAGGTTTTCCCACGTTGGGAGTTGTGGGATGCCCCCTTCAAGGATTCCTTCTGCGGGACAATTGAGACCTGTTGGACAGCTCCAGGACATCCCATATGGAATGATTCCAGAGCACTGTTCGCGGATGGATGCCTGGGAAGCCCGCCTCGCATTCCAATTGTCTCCTAGCAACAAGACAGTTTAGATCTGATGGCTCTGCCGGAGCAACCGGGGTGGCTGAGTTGAAATGGACTTTCCTGAGGATGGGTCCTAATGTGTTTTTGTGCCCATGAGGGCCTTGGAATGGGGCGGTGGCACCGGGACCCTGAAGTACTCTCCTAAGCTTTGGACATGGCTCCCATGCACAGGTTTCCTTGTGGAGACGAGATGAGTTCTGATGGGTGCCTCAGGAAAACCCCTATGCTCGTATTGGAATCAGGCTTTTGAGGACACATGCCTGTAACCCAAAGCAATGGATCCTATTATGGCCTAGGTTCCTGTCTGGTTCAATCTTCTTCTCTGGGGACATCCATCTATGGTATGAGTGGAGGTCGATTATCAGCGGTTGTCAGACAGCCCTTGTTTGTTCCGGGCGACCTACACTATTGGGATGGCCTCAGGGACTTTGGAGGTTTCTCCTAATTTGTACGATTTTGGACCATGCAATGGGCAGAATTCCGATGGATTGGTAGGCACAGTCCTAATGTGTGGCTCCAGGGGCCCAGCCTGGAGGGTGTGTGGCCCAAGACTTTGAGGACAGAAGTCTGAAAACACAAACTCAGCTTAGGTTTGGGGACGTAGGTATGGCAGGCCCGATCTACAAACCATGAGAAGAACTCTTCAGGATATGAAGAAAGTGCGAGTCTGAGGCGCTTGCTCAGGCTTTTGTCTCTGGATTTTGTATCAGCGATGGCCGTGGAATGTCGGGGAGGCCTCATGGGCCATGGACGAATCTTCCTCTCTGAGGATTTGGCCCGATTCCCAATTGCTTTTCATCAATCTGTGGGTTGGGAGGACTCATTTCAGTTTTGTTACCTCAGGTGTCCCACCAAAAGAGGAATCCCAAAGCAAAGCCGTGGGGAAGACTGAAGGGACAACCCGAACTATGGTTAAAAATTGGGGCCTAGGGGCATGGCAAGCCCACTATGCTGTCTCTTCATCCAGCCTCTGAGTGGCCGTACTTGAGGACTGGGCTCAGCCTGAGGGTCACAATGTGTGTTTGTGACCCATGTGGCCCGCGAGCATGGGCGGGGCTTCATGGGCCACACTGGTTTCAACTACACTGAACGTTGGACAACATGCCAACCACAAGGTTTCTTGCCATGGGGAAGGAGTTCTGATTTCTGCATCACCTTCAACCCTGGGCAGTGACTGGAGAAAAGGTCTAGGTTCTGAAACCTGAAAACCTAGGTTGGGAATAGATGAAGACCTAAGGCCATGGCGGATCGATGTGCTCAGTGTGCGGCCAGCTGTCTGGGAGGGGCCAGGGGGTCCAGGCTCAGGCTGTGTCAGAAAGGGCATTGGTGCCCTGGTCAGCCTATGTATTTGGGGTACAGCCAAGGTCGGTGCAGGTTGATCCTCATTTGGGGTTACTGGGCAGCTCCAGAGGACAATGTTTTTCTTCTGGAGGGCAGGCATAGTGCTGCATTGTAGTTCTGGATTGCCAAACTGGAGGGCTTGTGGGCCAGTAGTCTGACGACAAAAGTCTGAGAACACAAGCTAGGCTTAGGTTTCTGGTGAGGCCATGGCAGGCACAATCTACAGACCTGAATCGAGATCTCGTGCATCTGAAGTCAGGGCGAGGATCAGACGATCGCTCAGGTTGGAGTTTCTGTCCCTGATGGCCCCTTCATGAAAGGGGGGGGCATCACGAGGCCATGGGGGTTTTCCCACGATGGGAGTTGTGAGAAGCTCCAAACTGCAGAGAGTCTTCTGCAGGACAATTGAGACCTGTTGTTTGGCTCCAGGACAATGATTCTGAGCAGGGTTCTAAGGATGGATGGCTGGGTAGCACATCTCGCATTCCAATTGTCTCCTACTAACAAGACAGGTTAGATCTCCTGGATCTGTGGGGAGCAACCGAGGACGCTGAGTTGAAATGGACACCCCTGGGGATGGGTCCTAATGTGCTTTTGTGTCTATGGAGACCTTGGAATGAAGCGGTGGCACGGGGACCCTAAAGGGTTCTCCTAAACAGAGGCTTTGACACAGCTCCAACGTGCAAGTTTCCCATGTGTACATGAGATGTTTTCTGATGGGTGAGTCAAGAAACAGCTAGATGCTGCTTTGGAAATCCAGGCCTCTGAGGAGAGATGCCTGGAAACCAAAGCAATGGATCTGATTAGTGCCTAGGGAACTCTTCTTTCCTTTTTACCACTGGGGACATCTGTCTATGGGTTTGAGAGCAGGTAGGTGCTCAGTTGGGCTCAGATTGCCCCTGTTTTTCCTGGGAAGCCATCACTATTGAGATGGATCAGGGACTTTGGAGGTTTATCCTATTAGAAGGGTTGTGGCCATTGGAATGGGCACACACAATTCCCTTGGAGAGGGCAAGTACAGTCCTCAGGTTTGGCTCCAGGGGCCTGAGCCTGTAGGTTGTGTAGGCCAGGGCTGTTTGGACAGTTGTCTGAAAACACAAACTCGGCTTATGTTTCGGGTCATAGGAATGGCAGGACTGATCTACAGACCATGAGGAGAACTCTTCGGGATTTGAAAGAAGGGCGAGTGTGAGGCTCCTGCTCAAGTTTTTGTCTCTGGATATCGTGTCACTCATGGTCGTGGAATTTCTGGGTAACCTCATGGGAAATGGACGAGTCTTACTCTCTGGTGGTTTGGCCCCGTCCAAAGAGTTTGGGGTCATTCTGTGGGCTTCAAGAAGTCCGTTTTGTTGTTGTTGTTGTTGTTGTTGTTGTTTTCTTTTTTAACCTCAGGTGTCCCACCAAATGAGGGATTCCAGAGTAGAGCCCTGTGGAGGGGCGACTGGACAATCAGAAATCTGGTTAAAAATTGGGGCCTAAGGACATGTCAAGCCCATTATGACATCTAATGGTCCAGCCACTGAGAGGACTTACTAGAGGACAGGACTCATGCTGAGGGTCACAATGCGTGTGTATGCCCTCGTCACACTCAATAATGGGCGGGGCCTCAGGGTGAATGCTGGTTTCTCCTACACTGAACGTTGGACAACGTGCCAACCTCAAGGGTTCTTGCCATGGGTAAGGAGGAGTTCTGATTTCTGCATCACACTCACCCCTGGGCAGTGATTGGAGATAAGGTCTCGGTTCTGAAGCCTGAAAACTGAGGTAGGGAAGAGATGATGACCTAAGGCCATGGCGGGTTTTATGTGCTCAGTGTGCGGTCAGCTTTCTGGGTGTTGGTCAGGAGTTCCGGGCACAGGTTGTGTTCGACAGTGCATTAGTGCCCAGGGTAGACTACATAATTTGGTTAAAGTCGAGTGCTGTGTAGGTTGATCCTCATTTAAGGTGCCTGGGCAGCTCATGAGGCAAAAATTTTTTTTTTTCTAAAGGGCAGGCAGAGTGCTGCATTGTGGGTTCGGAATTGCCAAACTTGAGTGCTTCGGGGCCAGGAGTGTGAGGACGGAAGTCTGAGAAGACAAGCTACTTGGGTTTCAGGGCGAGGGCACGGCAGGTACCCCCTGCAGATCTGAACCAATATCTCATGCATCTGAAATCAGGGCGAGGATCAGACGTTGGCTCAGGTTGGAGTTTCTGTTCATGACGGCCGCTTCATGAAGGGAGCAGAATCTCGAGGCCATGGAGGTTTTCCCACGTTGGGAGTTGTGGGATGCCCCCTTCAAGGATTCCTTCTGCGGGACAATTGAGACCTGTTGGACAGCTCCAGGACATCCCATATGGAATGATTCCAGAGCACCGTTCGCGGATGGATGCCTGGGAAGCCCGCCTTGCATTCCAATTGTCTCCTAGCAACAAGACAGTTTAGATCTGATGGCTCTGCCGGAGCAACCGGGGTGGCTGAGTTGAAATGGACTTTCCTGAGGATGGGTCCTAATGTGTTTTTGTGCCCATGAGGGCCTTGGAATGGGGCGGTGGCACCGGGACCCTGAAGTACTCTCCTAAGCTTTGGACATGGCTCCCATGCACAGGTTTCCTTGTGGAGACGAGATGAGTTCTGATGGGTGCCTCAGGAAAACCCCTATGCTCGTATTGGAATCAGGCTTTTGAGGACACATGCCTGTAACCCAAAGGAATGGATCCTATTATGGCCTAGGTTCCTGTCTGGTTCAATCTTCTTCTCTGGGGACATCCATCTATGGTATGAGTGGAGGTCGATTATCAGCGGTTGTCAGACAGCCCTTGTTTGTTCCGGGCGACCTACACTATTGGGATGGCCTCAGGGACTTTGGAGGTTTCTCCTAATTTGTACGATTTTGGACCATGCAATGGGCAGAATTCCGATGGATTGGTAGGCACAGTCCTAATGTGTGGCTCCAGGGGCCCAGCCTGGAGGGTGTGTGGCCCAAGACTTTGAGGACAGAAGTCTGAAAACACAAACTCAGCTTAGGTTTGGGGACGTAGGTATGGCAGGCCCGATCTACAAACCATGAGAAGAACTCTTCAGGATATGAAGAAAGTGCGAGTCTGAGGCGCTTGCTCAGGCTTTGGTCTCTGGATTTTGTATCAGCGATGGCCACGGAATGTCGGGGAGGCCTCATGGGCCATGGACGAATCTTCCTCTCTGAGGATTTGGCCCGATTCCCAATTGCTTTTCGTCAATCTGTGGGTTGGGAGGACTCATTTCAGTTTTGTTACCTCAGGTGTCCCACCAAAAGAGGAATCCCAAAGCAAAGCCGTGGGGAAGACTGAAGGGACAACCCGAACTATGGTTAAAAATTGGGGCCTAGGGGCATGGCAAGCCCACTATGCTGTCTCTTCATCCAGCCACTGAGTGGCCGTACTTGAGGACTGGGCTCAGCCTGAGGGTCACAATGTGTGTTTGTGACCAATGTGGCCCGCGAGCATGGGCGGGGCTTCATGGGCCACACTGGTTTCAACTACACTGAACGTTGGACAACATGCCAACCACAAGGTTTCTTGCCATGGGGAAGGAGTTCTGATTTCTGCATCACCTTCAACCCTGGGCAGTGACTGGAGAAAAGGTCTAGGTTCTGAAACCTGAAAACCTAGGTTGGGAATAGATGAAGACCTAAGGCCATGGCGGATCGATGTGCTCAGTGTGCGGCCAGCTGTCTGGGAGGGGCCAGGGGGTCCAGGCTCAGGCTGTGTCAGAAAGGGCATTGGTGCCCTGGTCAGCCTATGTATTTGGGGTACAGCCAAGGTCGGTGCAGGTTGATCCTCATTTGGGGTTACTGGGCAGCCCCAGAGGACAATGTTTTTCTTCTGGAGGGCAGGCATAGTGCTGCATTGTAGTTCTGGATTGCCAAACTGGAGGGCTTGTGGGCCAGTAGTCTGACGACAAAAGTCTGAGAACACAAGCTAGGCTTAGGTTTCTGGTGAGGCCATGGCAGGCACAATCTACAGACCTGAATCGAGATCTCGTGCATCTGAAGTCAGGGCGAGGATCAGACGATCGCTCAGGTTGGAGTTTCTGTCCCTGATGGCCCCTTCATGAATGGGGGGGGCATCACGAGGCCATGGGGGTTTTCCCACGATGGGAGTTGTGAGAAGCTCCAAACTGCAGAGAGTCTTCTGCAGGACAATTGAGACCTGTTGTTTGGCTCCAGGACAATGATTCTGAGCAGGGTTCTAAGGATGGATGGCTGGGTAGCCCATCTCGCATTCCAATTGTCTCCTACTAACAAGACAGGTTAGATCTCCTGGATCTGTGGGGAGCAACCGAGGACGCTGAGTTGAAATGGACACCCCTGGGGATGGGTCCTAATGTGCTTTTGTGTCTATGGAGACCTTGGAATGAAGCGGTGGCACGGGGACCCTAAAGTGTTCTCCTAAACAGAGGCTTTGACACAGCTCCAACGTGCAAGTTTCCCATGTGTAGATGAGATATTTTCTGATGGGTGAGTCAAGAAACAGCTAGATGCTGTTTGGAAATCCAGGCCTCTGAGGAGAGATGCCTGGAAACCAAAGCAATGGATCTGATTAGTGCCTAGGGACCTCTTCTTTCCTTTTTACCACTGGGGACATCTGTCTATGGGTTTGAGTGCAGGTAGGTGCTCAGTTGGGCCCCGATTGCCCCTGTTTTTCCTGGGAAGCCATCACTATTGAGATGGATCAGGGACTATGGAGGTTTATCCTATTAGAAGGGTTGTGGCCATTGGAATGGGCACACACAATTCCCTTGGAGAGGGCAAGTACAGTCCTCAGGTTTGGCTCCAGGGGCCTGAGCCTGTAGGTTGTGTAGGCCAGGGCTGTTTGGACAGTTGTCTGAAAACACAAACTCGGCTTATGTTTCGGGTCATAGGTATGGCAGGACTGATCTACAGACCATGAGGAGAACTCTTCGGGATTTGAAAGAAGGGCGAGTGTGAGGCTCCTGCTCAAGTTTTTGTCTCTGGATATCGTGTCACTCATGGTCGTGGAATTTCTGGGTGACCTCATGGGAAATGGACGAGTCTTACTCTCTGGTGGTTTGGCCCCGTCCAAAGAGTTTGGGGTCATTCTGTGGGCTTCAAGAAGTCCGTTTTGTTGTTGTTGTTGTTGTTGTTGTTGTTGTTTTCTTTTTTAACCTCAGGTGTCCCACCAAATGAGGGATTCCAGAGTAGAGCCCTGTGGAGGGGCGACTGGACAATCAGAAATCTGTTTAAAAATTGGGGCCTAGGGACATGTCAAGCCCATTATGACATCTAATGGTCCAGCCACTGAGAGGACTTACTAGAGCACAGGACTCATGCTGAGGGTCACAATGCGTGTGTATGCCCTCGTCACACTCAATAATGGGCGGGGCCTCAGGGTGAATGCTGGTTTCTCCTACACTGAACGTTGGACAATGTGCCAACCTCAAGGGTTCTTGCCATGGGTAAGGAGGAGTTCTGATTTCTGCATCACACTCACCCCTGGGCAGTGATTGGAGATAAGGTCTCGGTTCTGAAGCCTGAAAACTGAGGTAGGGAAGAGATGATGACCTAAGGCCATGGCGGGTTTTATGTGCTCAGTGTGCGGTCAGCTTTCTGGGTGTTGGTCAGGAGTTCCGGGCTCAGGTTGTGTTCGACAGTGCATTAGTGCCCAGGGTAGACTACATAATTTGGTTAAAGTCGAGTGCTGTGTAGGTTGATCCTCATTTAAGGTTCCTGGGCAGCTCATGAGGCAATAATTTTTTTTTTTCTAGAGGGCAGGCAGAGTGCTGCATTGTGGGTTCGGAAGTGCCAAACTTGAGTGCTTCGGGCCAGGAGTGTGAGGACGGAAGTCTGAGAAGACAAGCTACTTGGGTTTCAGGGCGAGGGCACGGCAGGTACCCCCTGCAGATCTGAACCAATATCTCATGCATCTGAAATCAGGGCGAGGATCAGACGTTGGCTCAGGTTGGAGTTTCTGTTCATGACGGCCGCTTCATGAAGGGAGTGGAATCTCGAGGCCATTGAGGTTTTCCCACGTTGGGAGTTGTGGGATGCCCCCTTCAAGGATTCCTTCTGCGGGACAATTGAGACCTGTTGGACAGCTCCAGGACATCCCATATGGAATGATTCCAGAGCACCGTTCGCGGATGGATGCCTGGGAAGCCCGCCTCGCATTCCAATTGTCTCCTAGCAACAAGACAGTTTAGATCTGATGGCTCTGCCGGAGCAACCGGGGTGGCTGAGTTGAAATGGACTTTCCTGAGGATGGGTCCTAATGTGTTTTTGTGCCCATGAGGGCCTTGGAATGGGGCGGTGGCACCGGGACCCTGAAGTACTCTCCTAAGCTTTGGACATGGCTCCCATGCACAGGTTTCCTTGTGGAGACGAGATGAGTTCTGATGGGTGCCTCAGGAAAACCCCTATGCTCGTATTGGAATCAGGCTTTTGAGGACACATGCCTGTAACCCAAAGGAATGGATCCTATTATGGCCTAGGTTCCTGTCTGGTTCAATCTTCTTCTCTGGGGACATCCATCTATGGTATGAGTGGAGGTCGATTATCAGCGGTTGTCAGACAGCCCTTGTTTGTTCCGGGCGACCTACACTATTGGGATGGCCTCAGGGACTTTGGAGGTTTCTCCTAATTTGTACGATTTTGGACCATGCAATGGGCAGAATTCCGATGGATTGGTAGGCACAGTCCTAATGTGTGGCTCCAGGGGCCCAGCCTGGAGGGTGTGTGGCCCAAGACTTTGAGGACAGAAGTCTGAAAACACAAACTCAGCTTAGGTTTGGGGACGTAGGTATGGCAGGCCCGATCTACAAACCATGAGAAGAACTCTTCAGGATATGAAGAAAGTGCGAGTCTGAGGCGCTTGCTCAGGCTTTGGTCTCTGGATTTTGTATCAGCGATGGCCACGGAATGTCGGGGAGGCCTCATGGGCCATGGACGAATCTTCCTCTCTGAGGATTTGGCCCGATTCCCAATTGCTTTTCGTCAATCTGTGGGTTGGGAGGACTCATTTCAGTTTTGTTACCTCAGGTGTCCCACCAAAAGAGGAATCCCAAAGCAAAGCCGTGGGGAAGACTGAAGGGACAACCCGAACTATGGTTAAAAATTGGGGCCTAGGGGCATGGCAAGCCCACTATGCTGTCTCTTCATCCAGCCACTGAGTGGCCGTACTTGAGGACTGGGCTCAGCCTGAGGGTCACAATGTGTGTTTGTGACCAATGTGGCCCGCGAGCATGGGCGGGGCTTCATGGGCCACACTGGTTTCAACTACACTGAACGTTGGACAACATGCCAACCACAAGGTTTCTTGCCATGGGGAAGGAGTTCTGATTTCTGCATCACCTTCAACCCTGGGCAGTGACTGGAGAAAAGGTCTAGGTTCTGAAACCTGAAAACCTAGGTTGGGAATAGATGAAGACCTAAGGCCATGGCGGATCGATGTGCTCAGTGTGCGGCCAGCTGTCTGGGAGGGGCCAGGGGGTCCAGGCTCAGGCTGTGTCAGAAAGGGCATTGGTGCCCTGGTCAGCCTATGTATTTGGGGTACAGCCAAGGTCGGTGCAGGTTGATCCTCATTTGGGGTTACTGGGCAGCCCCAGAGGACAATGTTTTTCTTCTGGAGGGCAGGCATAGTGCTGCATTGTAGTTCTGGATTGCCAAACTGGAGGGCTTGTGGGCCAGTAGTCTGACGACAAAAGTCTGAGAACACAAGCTAGGCTTAGGTTTCTGGTGAGGCCATGGCAGGCACAATCTACAGACCTGAATCGAGATCTCGTGCATCTGAAGTCAGGGCGAGGATCAGGCGATCGCTCAGGTTGGAGTTTCTGTCCCTGATGGCCCCTTCATGAATGGGGGGGCATCACGAGGCCATGGGGGTTTTCCCACGATGGGAGTTGTGAGAAGCTCCAAACTGCAGAGAGTCTTCTGCAGGACAATTGAGACCTGTTGTTTGGCTCCAGTACAATGATTCTGAGCAGGGTTCTAAGGATGGATGGCTGGGTAGCCCATCTCGCATTCCAATTGTCTCCTACTAACAAGACAGGTTAGATCTCCTGGATCTGTGGGGAGCAACCGAGGACGCTGAGTTGAAATGGACACCCCTGGGGATGGGTCCTAATGTGCTTTTGTGTCTATGGAGACCTTGGAATGAAGCGGTGGCACGGGGACCCTAAAGGGTTCTCCTAAACAGAGGCTTTGACACAGCTCCAACGTGCAAGTTTCCCATGTGTAGATGAGATGTTTTCTGATGGGTGAGTCTAGAAACAGCTAGATGCTGCTTTGGAAATCCAGGCCTCTGAGGAGAGATGCCTGGAAACCAAAGCAATGGATCTGATTAGTGCCTAGGGACCTCTTCTTTCCTTTTTACCACTGGGGACATCTGTCTATGGGTTTGAGTGCAGGTAGGTGCTCAGTTGGGCTCAGATTGCCCCTGTTTTTCCTGGGAAGCCATCACTATTGAGATGGATCAGGGACTTTGGAGGTTTATCCTATTAGAAGGGTTGTGGCCATTGGAATGGGCACACACAATTCCCTTGGAGAGGGCAAGTACAGTCCTCAGGTTTGGCTCCAGGGGCCTGAGCCTGTAGGTTGTGTAGGCCAGGGCTGTTTGGACAGTTGTCTGAAAACACAAACTCGGCTTATGTTTCGGGTCATAGGTATGGCAGGACTGATCTACAGACCATGAGGAGAACTCTTCGGGATTTGAAAGAAGGGCGAGTGTGAGGCTCCTGCTCAAGTTTTTGTCTCTGGATATCGTGTCACTCATGGTCGTGGAATTTCTGCGTGACCTCATGGGAAATGGACGAGTCTTACTCTCTGGTGGTTTGGCCCCGTCCAAAGAGTTTGGGGTCATTCTGTGGGCTTCAAGAAGTCCGTTTTGTTGTTGTTGTTGTTGTTGTTGTTGTTTTCTTTTTTAACCTCAGGTGTCCCACCAAATGAGGGATTCCAGAGTAGAGCCCTGTGGAGGGGCGACTGGACAATCAGAAATCTGGTTAAAAATTGGGGCCTAAGGACATGTCAAGCCCATTATGACATCTAATGGTCCAGCCACTGAGAGGACTTACTAGAGGACAGGACTCATGCTGAGGGTCACAATGCGTGTGTATGCCCTCGTCACACTCAATAATGGGCGGGGCCTCAGGGTGAATGCTGGTTTCTCCTACACTGAACGTTGGACAACGTGCCAACCTCAAGGGTTCTTGCCATGGGTAAGGAGGAGTTCTGATTTCTGCATCACACTCACCCCTGGGCAGTGATTGGAGATAAGGTCTCGGTTCTGAAGCCTGAAAACTGAGGTAGGGAAGAGATGATGACCTAAGGCCATGGCGGGTTTTATGTGCTCAGTGTGCGGTCAGCTTTCTGGGTGTTGGTCAGGAGTTCCGGGCTCAGGTTGTGTTCGACAGTGCATTAGTGCCCAGGGTAGACTACATAATTTGGTTAAAGTCGAGTGCTGTGTAGGTTGATCCTCATTTAAGGTTCCTGGGCAGCTCATGAGGCAATAATTTTTTTTTTCTAGAGGGCAGGCAGAGTGCTGCATTGTGGGTTCGGAATTGCCAAACTTGAGGGCTTCGGGGCCAGGAGTGTGAGGACGGAAGTCTGAGAAGACAAGCTACTTGGGTTTCAGGGCGAGGGCACGGCAGGTACCCCCTGCAGATCTGAACCAATATCTCATGCATCTGAAATCAGGGCGAGGATCAGACGTTGGCTCAGGTTGGAGTTTCTGTTCATGACGGCCGCTTCATGAAGGGAGCAGAATCTCGAGGCCATGGAGGTTTTCCCACGTTGGGAGTTGTGGGATGCCCCCTTCAAGGATTCCTTCTGCGGGACAATTGAGACCTGTTGGACAGCTCCAGGACATCCCATATGGAATGATTCCAGAGCACCGTTCGCGGATGGATGCCTGGGAAGCCCGCCTCGCATTCCAATTGTCTCCTAGCAACAAGACAGTATAGATCTGATGGCTCTGCCGGAGCAACCGGGGTGGCTGAGTTGAAATGGACTTTCCTGAGGATGGGTCCTAATGTGTTTTTGTGCCCATGAGGGCCTTGGAATGGGGCGGTGGCACCGGGACCCTGAAGTACTCTCCTAAGCTTTGGACATGGCTCCCATGCACAGGTTTCCTTGTGGAGACGAGATGAGTTCTGATGGGTGCCTCAGGAAAACCCCTATGCTCGTATTGGAATCAGGCTTTTGAGGACACATGCCTGTAACCCAAAGCAATGGATCCTATTATGGCCTAGGTTCCTGTCTGGTTCAATCTTCTTCTCTGGGGACATCCATCTATGGTATGAGTGGAGGTCGATTATCAGCGGTTGTCAGACAGCCCTTGTTTGTTCCGAGCGACCTACACTATTGGGATGGCCTCAGGGACTTTGGAGGTTTCTCCTAATTTGTACGATTTTGGACCATGCAATGGGCAGAATTCCGATGGATTGGTAGGCACAGTCCTAATGTGTGGCTCCAGGGGCCCAGCCTGGAGGGTGTGTGGCCCAAGACTTTGAGGACAGAAGTCTGAAAACACAAACTCAGCTTAGGTTTGGGGACGTAGGTATGGCAGGCCCGATCTACAAACCATGAGAAGAACTCTTCAGGATATGAAGAAAGTGCGAGTCTGAGGCGCTTGCTCAGGCTTTGGTCTCTGGATTTTGTATCAGCGATGGCCACGGAATGTCGGGGAGGCCTCATGGGCCATGGACGAATCTTCCTCTCTGAGGATTTGGCCCGATTCCCAATTGCTTTTCGTCAATCTGTGGGTTGGGAGGACTCATTTCAGTTTTGTTACCTCAGGTGTCCCACCAAAAGAGGAATCCCAAAGCAAAGCCGTGGGGAAGACTGAAGGGACAACCCGAACTATGGTTAAAAATTGGGGCCTAGGGGCATGGCAAGCCCACTATGCTGTCTCTTCATCCAGCCACTGAGTGGCCGTACTTGAGGACTGGGCTCAGCCTGAGGGTCACAATGTGTGTTTGTGACCAATGTGGCCCGCGAGCATGGGCGGGGCTTCATGGGCCACACTGGTTTCAACTACACTGAACGTTGGACAACATGCCAACCACAAGGTTTCTTGCCATGGGGAAGGAGTTCTGATTTCTGCATCACCTTCAACCCTGGGCAGTGACTGGAGAAAAGGTCTAGGTTCTGAAACCTGAAAACCTAGGTTGGGAATAGATGAAGACCTAAGGCCATGGCGGATCGATGTGCTCAGTGTGCGGCCAGCTGTCTGGGAGGGGCCAGGGGGTCCAGGCTCAGGCTGTGTCAGAAAGGGCATTGGTGCCCTGGTCAGCCTATGTATTTGGGGTACAGCCAAGGTCGGTGCAGGTTGATCCTCATTTGGGGTTACTGGGCAGCCCCAGAGGACAATGTTTTTCTTCTGGAGGGCAGGCATAGTGCTGCATTGTAGTTCTGGATTGCCAAACTGGAGGGCTTGTGGGCCAGTAGTCTGACGACAAAAGTCTGAGAACACAAGCTAGGCTTAGGTTTCTGGTGAGGCCATGGCAGGCACAATCTACAGACCTGAATCGAGATCTCGTGCATCTGAAGTCAGGGCGAGGATCAGGCGATCGCTCAGGTTGGAGTTTCTGTCCCTGATGGCCCCTTCATGAATGGGGGGGCATCACGAGGCCATGGGGGTTTTCCCACGATGGGAGTTGTGAGAAGCTCCAAACTGCAGAGAGTCTTCTGCAGGACAATTGAGACCTGTTGTTTGGCTCCAGTACAATGATTCTGAGCAGGGTTCTAAGGATGGATGGCTGGGTAGCCCATCTCGCATTCCAATTGTCTCCTACTAACAAGACAGGTTAGATCTCCTGGATCTGTGGGGAGCAACCGAGGACGCTGAGTTGAAATGGACACCCCTGGGGATGGGTCCTAATGTGCTTTTGTGTCTATGGAGACCTTGGAATGAAGCGGTGGCACGGGGACCCTAAAGGGTTCTCCTAAACAGAGGCTTTGACACAGCTCCAACGTGCAAGTTTCCCATGTGTAGATGAGATGTTTTCTGATGGGTGAGTCAAGAAACAGCTAGATGCTGCTTTGGAAATCCAGGCCTCTGAGGAGAGATGCCTGGAAACCAAAGCAATGGATCTGATTAGTGCCTAGGGACCTCTTCTTTCCTTTTTACCACTGGGGACATCTGTCTATGGGTTTGAGTGCAGGTAGGTGCTCAGTTGGGCTCAGATTGCCCCTGTTTTTCCTGGGAAGCCATCACTATTGAGATGGATCAGGGACTTTGGAGGTTTATCCTATTAGAAGGGTTGTGGCCATTGGAATGGGCACACACAATTCCCTTGGAGAGGGCAAGTACAGTCCTCAGGTTTGGCTCCAGGGGCCTGAGCCTGTAGGTTGTGTAGGCCAGGGCTGTTTGGACAGTTGTCTGAAAACACAAACTCGGCTTATGTTTCGGGTCATAGGTATGGCAGGACTGATCTACAGACCATGAGGAGAACTCTTCGGGATTTGAAAGAAGGGCGAGTGTGAGGCTCCTGCTCAAGTTTTTGTCTCTGGATATCGTGTCACTCATGGTCGTGGAATTTCTGCGTGACCTCATGGGAAATGGACGAGTCTTACTCTCTGGTGGTTTGGCCCCGTCCAAAGAGTTTGGGGTCATTCTGTGGGCTTCAAGAAGTCCGTTTTGTTGTTGTTGTTGTTGTTGTTGTTGTTTTCTTTTTTAACCTCAGGTGTCCCACCAAATGAGGGATTCCAGAGTAGAGCCCTGTGGAGGGGCGACTGGACAATCAGAAATCTGGTTAAAAATTGGGGCCTAAGGACATGTCAAGCCCATTATGACATCTAATGGTCCAGCCACTGAGAGGACTTACTAGAGGACAGGACTCATGCTGAGGGTCACAATGCGTGTGTATGCCCTCGTCACACTCAATAATGGGCGGGGCCTCAGGGTGAATGCTGGTTTCTCCTACACTGAACGTTGGACAACGTGCCAACCTCAAGGGTTCTTGCCATGGGTAAGGAGGAGTTCTGATTTCTGCATCACACTCACCCCTGGGCAGTGATTGGAGATAAGGTCTCGGTTCTGAAGCCTGAAAACTGAGGTAGGGAAGAGATGATGACCTAAGGCCATGGCGGGTTTTATGTGCTCAGTGTGCGGTCAGCTTTCTGGGTGTTGGTCAGGAGTTCCGGGCTCAGGTTGTGTTCGACAGTGCATTAGTGCCCAGGGTAGACTACATAATTTGGTTAAAGTCGAGTGCTGTGTAGGTTGATCCTCATTTAAGGTTCCTGGGCAGCTCATGAGGCAATAATTTTTTTTTTCTAGAGGGCAGGCAGAGTGCTGCATTGTGGGTTCGGAATTGCCAAACTTGAGGGCTTCGGGGCCAGGAGTGTGAGGACGGAAGTCTGAGAAGACAAGCTACTTGGGTTTCAGGGCGAGGGCACGGCAGGTACCCCCTGCAGATCTGAACCAATATCTCATGCATCTGAAATCAGGGCGAGGATCAGACGTTGGCTCAGGTTGGAGTTTCTGTTCATGACGGCCGCTTCATGAAGGGAGCAGAATCTCGAGGCCATGGAGGTTTTCCCACGTTGGGAGTTGTGGGATGCCCCCTTCAAGGATTCCTTCTGCGGGACAATTGAGACCTGTTGGACAGCTCCAGGACATCCCATATGGAATGATTCCAGAGCACCGTTCGCGGATGGATGCCTGGGAAGCCCGCCTCGCATTCCAATTGTCTCCTAGCAACAAGACAGTATAGATCTGATGGCTCTGCCGGAGCAACCGGGGTGGCTGAGTTGAAATGGACTTTCCTGAGGATGGGTCCTAATGTGTTTTTGTGCCCATGAGGGCCTTGGAATGGGGCGGTGGCACCGGGACCCTGAAGTACTCTCCTAAGCTTTGGACATGGCTCCCATGCACAGGTTTCCTTGTGGAGACGAGATGAGTTCTGATGGGTGCCTCAGGAAAACCCCTATGCTCGTATTGGAATCAGGCTTTTGAGGACACATGCCTGTAACCCAAAGCAATGGATCCTATTATGGCCTAGGTTCCTGTCTGGTTCAATCTTCTTCTCTGGGGACATCCATCTATGGTATGAGTGGAGGTCGATTATCAGCGGTTGTCAGACAGCCCTTGTTTGTTCCGAGCGACCTACACTATTGGGATGGCCTCAGGGACTTTGGAGGTTTCTCCTAATTTGTACGATTTTGGACCATGCAATGGGCAGAATTCCGATGGATTGGTAGGCACAGTCCTAATGTGTGGCTCCAGGGGCCCAGCCTGGAGGGTGTGTGGCCCAAGACTTTGAGGACAGAAGTCTGAAAACACAAACTCAGCTTAGGTTTGGGGACGTAGGTATGGCAGGCCCGATCTACAAACCATGAGAAGAACTCTTCAGGATATGAAGAAAGTGCGAGTCTGAGGCGCTTGCTCAGGCTTTGGTCTCTGGATTTTGTATCAGCGATGGCCACGGAATGTCGGGGAGGCCTCATGGGCCATGGACGAATCTTCCTCTCTGAGGATTTGGCCCGATTCCCAATTGCTTTTCGTCAATCTGTGGGTTGGGAGGACTCATTTCAGTTTTGTTACCTCAGGTGTCCCACCAAAAGAGGAATCCCAAAGCAAAGCCGTGGGGAAGACTGAAGGGACAACCCGAACTATGGTTAAAAATTGGGGCCTAGGGGCATGGCAAGCCCACTATGCTGTCTCTTCATCCAGCCACTGAGTGGCCGTACTTGAGGACTGGGCTCAGCCTGAGGGTCACAATGTGTGTTTGTGACCAATGTGGCCCGCGAGCATGGGCGGGGCTTCATGGGCCACACTGGTTTCAACTACACTGAACGTTGGACAACATGCCAACCACAAGGTTTCTTGCCATGGGGAAGGAGTTCTGATTTCTGCATCACCTTCAACCCTGGGCAGTGACTGGAGAAAAGGTCTAGGTTCTGAAACCTGAAAACCTAGGTTGGGAATAGATGAAGACCTAAGGCCATGGCGGATCGATGTGCTCAGTGTGCGGCCAGCTGTCTGGGAGGGGCCAGGGGGTCCAGGCTCAGGCTGTGTCAGAAAGGGCATTGGTGCCCTGGTCAGCCTATGTATTTGGGGTACAGCCAAGGTCGGTGCAGGTTGATCCTCATTTGGGGTTACTGGGCAGCCCCAGAGGACAATGTTTTTCTTCTGGAGGGCAGGCATAGTGCTGCATTGTAGTTCTGGATTGCCAAACTGGAGGGCTTGTGGGCCAGTAGTCTGACGACAAAAGTCTGAGAACACAAGCTAGGCTTAGGTTTCTGGTGAGGCCATGGCAGGCACAATCTACAGACCTGAATCGAGATCTCGTGCATCTGAAGTCAGGGCGAGGATCAGGCGATCGCTCAGGTTGGAGTTTCTGTCCCTGATGGCCCCTTCATGAATGGGGGGGCATCACGAGGCCATGGGGGTTTTCCCACGATGGGAGTTGTGAGAAGCTCCAAACTGCAGAGAGTCTTCTGCAGGACAATTGAGACCTGTTGTTTGGCTCCAGTACAATGATTCTGAGCAGGGTTCTAAGGATGGATGGCTGGGTAGCCCATCTCGCATTCCAATTGTCTCCTACTAACAAGACAGGTTAGATCTCCTGGATCTGTGGGGAGCAACCGAGGACGCTGAGTTGAAATGGACACCCCTGGGGATGGGTCCTAATGTGCTTTTGTGTCTATGGAGACCTTGGAATGAAGCGGTGGCACGGGGACCCTAAAGGGTTCTCCTAAACAGAGGCTTTGACACAGCTCCAACGTGCAAGTTTCCCATGTGTAGATGAGATGTTTTCTGATGGGTGAGTCAAGAAACAGCTAGATGCTGCTTTGGAAATCCAGGCCTCTGAGGAGAGATGCCTGGAAACCAAAGCAATGGATCTGATTAGTGCCTAGGGACCTCTTCTTTCCTTTTTACCACTGGGGACATCTGTCTATGGGTTTGAGTGCAGGTAGGTGCTCAGTTGGGCTCAGATTGCCCCTGTTTTTCCTGGGAAGCCATCACTATTGAGATGGATCAGGGACTTTGGAGGTTTATCCTATTAGAAGGGTTGTGGCCATTGGAATGGGCACACACAATTCCCTTGGAGAGGGCAAGTACAGTCCTCAGGTTTGGCTCCAGGGGCCTGAGCCTGTAGGTTGTGTAGGCCAGGGCTGTTTGGACAGTTGTCTGAAAACACAAACTCGGCTTATGTTTCGGGTCATAGGTATGGCAGGACTGATCTACAGACCATGAGGAGAACTCTTCGGGATTTGAAAGAAGGGCGAGTGTGAGGCTCCTGCTCAAGTTTTTGTCTCTGGATATCGTGTCACTCATGGTCGTGGAATTTCTGCGTGACCTCATGGGAAATGGACGAGTCTTACTCTCTGGTGGTTTGGCCCCGTCCAAAGAGTTTGGGGTCATTCTGTGGGCTTCAAGAAGTCCGTTTTGTTGTTGTTGTTGTTGTTGTTGTTGTTTTCTTTTTTAACCTCAGGTGTCCCACCAAATGAGGGATTCCAGAGTAGAGCCCTGTGGAGGGGCGACTGGACAATCAGAAATCTGGTTAAAAATTGGGGCCTAAGGACATGTCAAGCCCATTATGACATCTAATGGTCCAGCCACTGAGAGGACTTACTAGAGGACAGGACTCATGCTGAGGGTCACAATGCGTGTGTATGCCCTCGTCACACTCAATAATGGGCGGGGCCTCAGGGTGAATGCTGGTTTCTCCTACACTGAACGTTGGACAACGTGCCAACCTCAAGGGTTCTTGCCATGGGTAAGGAGGAGTTCTGATTTCTGCATCACACTCACCCCTGGGCAGTGATTGGAGATAAGGTCTCGGTTCTGAAGCCTGAAAACTGAGGTAGGGAAGAGATGATGACCTAAGGCCATGGCGGGTTTTATGTGCTCAGTGTGCGGTCAGCTTTCTGGGTGTTGGTCAGGAGTTCCGGGCTCAGGTTGTGTTCGACAGTGCATTAGTGCCCAGGGTAGACTACATAATTTGGTTAAAGTCGAGTGCTGTGTAGGTTGATCCTCATTTAAGGTTCCTGGGCAGCTCATGAGGCAATAATTTTTTTTTTCTAGAGGGCAGGCAGAGTGCTGCATTGTGGGTTCGGAATTGCCAAACTTGAGGGCTTCGGGGCCAGGAGTGTGAGGACGGAAGTCTGAGAAGACAAGCTACTTGGGTTTCAGGGCGAGGGCACGGCAGGTACCCCCTGCAGATCTGAACCAATATCTCATGCATCTGAAATCAGGGCGAGGATCAGACGTTGGCTCAGGTTGGAGTTTCTGTTCATGACGGCCGCTTCATGAAGGGAGCAGAATCTCGAGGCCATGGAGGTTTTCCCACGTTGGGAGTTGTGGGATGCCCCCTTCAAGGATTCCTTCTGCGGGACAATTGAGACCTGTTGGACAGCTCCAGGACATCCCATATGGAATGATTCCAGAGCACCGTTCGCGGATGGATGCCTGGGAAGCCCGCCTCGCATTCCAATTGTCTCCTAGCAACAAGACAGTATAGATCTGATGGCTCTGCCGGAGCAACCGGGGTGGCTGAGTTGAAATGGACTTTCCTGAGGATGGGTCCTAATGTGTTTTTGTGCCCATGAGGGCCTTGGAATGGGGCGGTGGCACCGGGACCCTGAAGTACTCTCCTAAGCTTTGGACATGGCTCCCATGCACAGGTTTCCTTGTGGAGACGAGATGAGTTCTGATGGGTGCCTCAGGAAAACCCCTATGCTCGTATTGGAATCAGGCTTTTGAGGACACATGCCTGTAACCCAAAGCAATGGATCCTATTATGGCCTAGGTTCCTGTCTGGTTCAATCTTCTTCTCTGGGGACATCCATCTATGGTATGAGTGGAGGTCGATTATCAGCGGTTGTCAGACAGCCCTTGTTTGTTCCGAGCGACCTACACTATTGGGATGGCCTCAGGGACTTTGGAGGTTTCTCCTAATTTGTACGATTTTGGACCATGCAATGGGCAGAATTCCGATGGATTGGTAGGCACAGTCCTAATGTGTGGCTCCAGGGGCCCAGCCTGGAGGGTGTGTGGCCCAAGACTTTGAGGACAGAAGTCTGAAAACACAAACTCAGCTTAGGTTTGGGGACGTAGGTATGGCAGGCCCGATCTACAAACCATGAGAAGAACTCTTCAGGATATGAAGAAAGTGCGAGTCTGAGGCGCTTGCTCAGGCTTTGGTCTCTGGATTTTGTATCAGCGATGGCCACGGAATGTCGGGGAGGCCTCATGGGCCATGGACGAATCTTCCTCTCTGAGGATTTGGCCCGATTCCCAATTGCTTTTCGTCAATCTGTGGGTTGGGAGGACTCATTTCAGTTTTGTTACCTCAGGTGTCCCACCAAAAGAGGAATCCCAAAGCAAAGCCGTGGGGAAGACTGAAGGGACAACCCGAACTATGGTTAAAAATTGGGGCCTAGGGGCATGGCAAGCCCACTATGCTGTCTCTTCATCCAGCCACTGAGTGGCCGTACTTGAGGACTGGGCTCAGCCTGAGGGTCACAATGTGTGTTTGTGACCAATGTGGCCCGCGAGCATGGGCGGGGCTTCATGGGCCACACTGGTTTCAACTACACTGAACGTTGGACAACATGCCAACCACAAGGTTTCTTGCCATGGGGAAGGAGTTCTGATTTCTGCATCACCTTCAACCCTGGGCAGTGACTGGAGAAAAGGTCTAGGTTCTGAAACCTGAAAACCTAGGTTGGGAATAGATGAAGACCTAAGGCCATGGCGGATCGATGTGCTCAGTGTGCGGCCAGCTGTCTGGGAGGGGCCAGGGGGTCCAGGCTCAGGCTGTGTCAGAAAGGGCATTGGTGCCCTGGTCAGCCTATGTATTTGGGGTACAGCCAAGGTCGGTGCAGGTTGATCCTCATTTGGGGTTACTGGGCAGCCCCAGAGGACAATGTTTTTCTTCTGGAGGGCAGGCATAGTGCTGCATTGTAGTTCTGGATTGCCAAACTGGAGGGCTTGTGGGCCAGTAGTCTGACGACAAAAGTCTGAGAACACAAGCTAGGCTTAGGTTTCTGGTGAGGCCATGGCAGGCACAATCTACAGACCTGAATCGAGATCTCGTGCATCTGAAGTCAGGGCGAGGATCAGGCGATCGCTCAGGTTGGAGTTTCTGTCCCTGATGGCCCCTTCATGAATGGGGGGGCATCACGAGGCCATGGGGGTTTTCCCACGATGGGAGTTGTGAGAAGCTCCAAACTGCAGAGAGTCTTCTGCAGGACAATTGAGACCTGTTGTTTGGCTCCAGTACAATGATTCTGAGCAGGGTTCTAAGGATGGATGGCTGGGTAGCCCATCTCGCATTCCAATTGTCTCCTACTAACAAGACAGGTTAGATCTCCTGGATCTGTGGGGAGCAACCGAGGACGCTGAGTTGAAATGGACACCCCTGGGGATGGGTCCTAATGTGCTTTTGTGTCTATGGAGACCTTGGAATGAAGCGGTGGCACGGGGACCCTAAAGGGTTCTCCTAAACAGAGGCTTTGACACAGCTCCAACGTGCAAGTTTCCCATGTGTAGATGAGATGTTTTCTGATGGGTGAGTCAAGAAACAGCTAGATGCTGCTTTGGAAATCCAGGCCTCTGAGGAGAGATGCCTGGAAACCAAAGCAATGGATCTGATTAGTGCCTAGGGACCTCTTCTTTCCTTTTTACCACTGGGGACATCTGTCTATGGGTTTGAGTGCAGGTAGGTGCTCAGTTGGGCTCAGATTGCCCCTGTTTTTCCTGGGAAGCCATCACTATTGAGATGGATCAGGGACTTTGGAGGTTTATCCTATTAGAAGGGTTGTGGCCATTGGAATGGGCACACACAATTCCCTTGGAGAGGGCAAGTACAGTCCTCAGGTTTGGCTCCAGGGGCCTGAGCCTGTAGGTTGTGTAGGCCAGGGCTGTTTGGACAGTTGTCTGAAAACACAAACTCGGCTTATGTTTCGGGTCATAGGTATGGCAGGACTGATCTACAGACCATGAGGAGAACTCTTCGGGATTTGAAAGAAGGGCGAGTGTGAGGCTCCTGCTCAAGTTTTTGTCTCTGGATATCGTGTCACTCATGGTCGTGGAATTTCTGCGTGACCTCATGGGAAATGGACGAGTCTTACTCTCTGGTGGTTTGGCCCCGTCCAAAGAGTTTGGGGTCATTCTGTGGGCTTCAAGAAGTCCGTTTTGTTGTTGTTGTTGTTGTTGTTGTTGTTTTCTTTTTTAACCTCAGGTGTCCCACCAAATGAGGGATTCCAGAGTAGAGCCCTGTGGAGGGGCGACTGGACAATCAGAAATCTGGTTAAAAATTGGGGCCTAAGGACATGTCAAGCCCATTATGACATCTAATGGTCCAGCCACTGAGAGGACTTACTAGAGGACAGGACTCATGCTGAGGGTCACAATGCGTGTGTATGCCCTCGTCACACTCAATAATGGGCGGGGCCTCAGGGTGAATGCTGGTTTCTCCTACACTGAACGTTGGACAACGTGCCAACCTCAAGGGTTCTTGCCATGGGTAAGGAGGAGTTCTGATTTCTGCATCACACTCACCCCTGGGCAGTGATTGGAGATAAGGTCTCGGTTCTGAAGCCTGAAAACTGAGGTAGGGAAGAGATGATGACCTAAGGCCATGGCGGGTTTTATGTGCTCAGTGTGCGGTCAGCTTTCTGGGTGTTGGTCAGGAGTTCCGGGCTCAGGTTGTGTTCGACAGTGCATTAGTGCCCAGGGTAGACTACATAATTTGGTTAAAGTCGAGTGCTGTGTAGGTTGATCCTCATTTAAGGTTCCTGGGCAGCTCATGAGGCAATAATTTTTTTTTTCTAGAGGGCAGGCAGAGTGCTGCATTGTGGGTTCGGAATTGCCAAACTTGAGGGCTTCGGGGCCAGGAGTGTGAGGACGGAAGTCTGAGAAGACAAGCTACTTGGGTTTCAGGGCGAGGGCACGGCAGGTACCCCCTGCAGATCTGAACCAATATCTCATGCATCTGAAATCAGGGCGAGGATCAGACGTTGGCTCAGGTTGGAGTTTCTGTTCATGACGGCCGCTTCATGAAGGGAGCAGAATCTCGAGGCCATGGAGGTTTTCCCACGTTGGGAGTTGTGGGATGCCCCCTTCAAGGATTCCTTCTGCGGGACAATTGAGACCTGTTGGACAGCTCCAGGACATCCCATATGGAATGATTCCAGAGCACCGTTCGCGGATGGATGCCTGGGAAGCCCGCCTCGCATTCCAATTGTCTCCTAGCAACAAGACAGTATAGATCTGATGGCTCTGCCGGAGCAACCGGGGTGGCTGAGTTGAAATGGACTTTCCTGAGGATGGGTCCTAATGTGTTTTTGTGCCCATGAGGGCCTTGGAATGGGGCGGTGGCACCGGGACCCTGAAGTACTCTCCTAAGCTTTGGACATGGCTCCCATGCACAGGTTTCCTTGTGGAGACGAGATGAGTTCTGATGGGTGCCTCAGGAAAACCCCTATGCTCGTATTGGAATCAGGCTTTTGAGGACACATGCCTGTAACCCAAAGCAATGGATCCTATTATGGCCTAGGTTCCTGTCTGGTTCAATCTTCTTCTCTGGGGACATCCATCTATGGTATGAGTGGAGGTCGATTATCAGCGGTTGTCAGACAGCCCTTGTTTGTTCCGAGCGACCTACACTATTGGGATGGCCTCAGGGACTTTGGAGGTTTCTCCTAATTTGTACGATTTTGGACCATGCAATGGGCAGAATTCCGATGGATTGGTAGGCACAGTCCTAATGTGTGGCTCCAGGGGCCCAGCCTGGAGGGTGTGTGGCCCAAGACTTTGAGGACAGAAGTCTGAAAACACAAACTCAGCTTAGGTTTGGGGACGTAGGTATGGCAGGCCCGATCTACAAACCATGAGAAGAACTCTTTAGGATATGAAGAAAGTGCGAGTCTGAGGCGCTTGCTCAGGCTTTGGTCTCTGGATTTTGTATCAGCGATGGCCACGGAATGTCGGGGAGGCCTCATGGGCCATGGACGAATCTTCCTCTCTGAGGATTTGGCCCGATTCCCAATTGCTTTTCGTCAATCTGTGGGTTGGGAGGACTCATTTCAGTTTTGTTACCTCAGGTGTCCCACCAAAAGAGGAATCCCAAAGCAAAGCCGTGGGGAAGACTGAAGGGACAACCCGAACTATGGTTAAAAATTGGGGCCTAGGGGCATGGCAAGCCCACTATGCTGTCTCTTCATCCAGCCACTGAGTGGCCGTACTTGAGGACTGGGCTCAGCCTGAGGGTCACAATGTGTGTTTGTGACCAATGTGGCCCGCGAGCATGGGCGGGGCTTCATGGGCCACACTGGTTTCAACTACACTGAACGTTGGACAACATGCCAACCACAAGGTTTCTTGCCATGGGGAAGGAGTTCTGATTTCTGCATCACCTTCAACCCTGGGCAGTGACTGGAGAAAAGGTCTAGGTTCTGAAACCTGAAAACCTAGGTTGGGAATAGATGAAGACCTAAGGCCATGGCGGATCGATGTGCTCAGTGTGCGGCCAGCTGTCTGGGAGGGGCCAGGGGGTCCAGGCTCAGGCTGTGTCAGAAAGGGCATTGGTGCCCTGGTCAGCCTATGTATTTGGGGTACAGCCAAGGTCGGTGCAGGTTGATCCTCATTTGGGGTTACTGGGCAGCCCCAGAGGACAATGATTTTCTTCTGGAGGGCAGGCATAGTGCTGCATTGTAGTTCTGGATTGCCAAACTGGAGGGCTTGTGGGCCAGTAGTCTGACGACAAAAGTCTGAGAACACAAGCTAGGCTTAGGTTTCTGGTGAGGCCATGGCAGGCACAATCTACAGACCTGAATCGAGATCTCGTGCATCTGAAGTCAGGGCGAGGATCAGGCGATCGCTCAGGTTGGAGTTTCTGTCCCTGATGGCCCCTTCATGAATGGGGGGGCATCACGAGGCCATGGGGGTTTTCCCACGATGGGAGTTGTGAGAAGCTCCAAACTGCAGAGAGTCTTCTGCAGGACAATTGAGACCTGTTGTTTGGCTCCAGGACAATGATTCTGAGCAGGGTTCTAAGGATGGATGGCTGGGTAGCCCACCTCGCATTCCAATTGTCTCCTACTAACAAGACAGGTTAGATCTCCTGGATCTGTGGGGAGCAACCGAGGACGCTGAGTTGAAATGGACACCCCTGGGGATGGGTCCTAATGTGCTTTTGTGTCTATGGAGACCTTGGAATGAAGCGGTGGCACGGGGACCCTAAAGGGTTCTCCTAAACAGAGGCTTTGACACAGCTCCAACGTGCAAGTTTCCCATGTGTAGATGAGATGTTTTCTGATGGGTGAGTCTAGAAACAGCTAGATGCTGCTTTGGAAATCCAGGCCTCTGAGGAGAGATGCCTGGAAACCAAAGCAATGGATCTGATTAGTGCCTAGGGACCTCTTCTTTCCTTTTTACCACTGGGGACATCTGTCTATGGGTTTGAGTGCAGGTAGGTGCTCAGTTGGGCTCAGATTGCCCCTGTTTTTCCTGGGAAGCCATCACTATTGAGATGGATCAGGGACTTTGGAGGTTTATCCTATTAGAAGGGTTGTGGCCATTGGAATGGGCACACACAATTCCCTTGGAGAGGGCAAGTACAGTCCTCAGGTTTGGCTCCAGGGGCCTGAGCCTGTAGGTTGTGTAGGCCAGGGCTGTTTGGACAGTTGTCTGAAAACACAAACTCGGCTTATGTTTCGGGTCATAGGTATGGCAGGACTGATCTACAGACCATGAGGAGAACTCTTCGGGATTTGAAAGAAGGGCGAGTGTGAGGCTCCTGCTCAAGTTTTTGTCTCTGGATATCGTGTCACTCATGGTCGTGGAATTTCTGCGTGACCTCATGGGAAATGGACGAGTCTTACTCTCTGGTGGTTTGGCCCCGTCCAAAGAGTTTGGGGTCATTCTGTGGGCTTCAAGAAGTCCGTTTTGTTGTTGTTGTTGTTGTTGTTGTTGTTGTTTTCTTTTTTAACCTCAGGTGTCCCACCAAATGAGGGATTCCAGAGTAGAGCCCTGTGGAGGGGCGACTGGACAATCAGAAATCTGGTTAAAAATTGGGGCCTAAGGACATGTCAAGCCCATTATGACATCTAATGGTCCAGCCACTGAGAGGACTTACTAGAGGACAGGACTCATGCTGAGGGTCACAATGCGTGTGTATGCCCTCGTCACACTCAATAATGGGCGGGGCCTCAGGGTGAATGCTGGTTTCTCCTACACTGAACGTTGGACAACGTGCCAACCTCAAGGGTTCTTGCCATGGGTAAGGAGGAGTTCTGATTTCTGCATCACACTCACCCCTGGGCAGTGATTGGAGATAAGGTCTCGGTTCTGAAGCCTGAAAACTGAGGTAGGGAAGAGATGATGACCTAAGGCCATGGCGGGTTTTATGTGCTCAGTGTGCGGTCAGCTTTCTGGGTGTTGGTCAGGAGTTCCGGGCTCAGGTTGTGTTCGACAGTGCATTAGTGCCCAGGGTAGAATACATAATTTGGTTAAAGTCGAGTGCTGTGTAGGTTGATCCTCATTTAAGGTTCCTGGGCAGCTCATGAGGCAATAATTTTTTTTTTTCTAGAGGGCAGGCAGAGTGCTGCATTGTGGGTTCGGAATTGCCAAACTTGAGGGCTTCGGGGCCAAGAGTGTGAGGACGGAAGTCTGAGAAGACAAGCTACTTGGGTTTCAGGGCGAGGGCACGGCAGGTACCCCCTGCAGATCTGAACCAATATCTCATGCATCTGAAATCAGGGCGAGGATCAGACGTTGGCTCAGGTTGGAGTTTCTGTTCATGACGGCCGCTTCATGAAGGGAGCAGAATCTCGAGGCCATTGAGGTTTTCCCACGTTGGGAGTTGTGGGATGCCCCCTTCAAGGATTCCTTCTGCGGGACAATTGAGACCTGTTGGACAGCTCCAGGACATCCCATATGGAATGATTCCAGAGCACCGTTCGCGGATGGATGCCTGGGAAGCCCGCCTCGCATTCCAATTGTCTCCTAACAACAAGACAGTATAGATCTGATGGCTCTGCCGGAGCAACCGGGGTGGCTGAGTTGAAATGGACTTTCCTGAGGATGGGTCCTAATGTGTTTTTGTGCCCATGAGGGCCTTGGAATGGGGCGGTGGCACCGGGACCCTGAAGTACTCTCCTAAGCTTTGGACATGGCTCCCATGCACAGGTTTCCTTGTGGAGACGAGATGAGTTCTGATGGGTGCCTCAGGAAAACCCCTATGCTCGTATTGGAATCAGGCTTTTGAGGACACATGCCTGTAACCCAAAGCAATGGATCCTATTATGGCCTAGGTTCCTGTCTGGTTCAATCTTCTTCTCTGGGGACATCCATCTATGGTATGAGTGGAGGTCGATTATCAGCGGTTGTCAGACAGCCCTTGTTTGTTCCGGGCGACCTACACTATTGGGATGGCCTCAGGGACTTTGGAGGTTTCTCCTAATTTGTACGATTTTGGACCATGCAATGGGCAGAATTCCGATGGATTGGTAGGCACAGTCCTAATGTGTGGCTCCAGGGGCCCAGCCTGGAGGGTGTGTGGCCCAAGACTTTGAGGACAGAAGTCTGAAAACACAAACTCAGCTTAGGTTTGGGGACGTAGGTATGGCAGGCCCGATCTACAAACCATGAGAAGAACTCTTTAGGATATGAAGAAAGTGCGAGTCTGAGGCGCTTGCTCAGGCTTTGGTCTCTGGATTTTGTATCAGCGATGGCCACGGAATGTCGGGGAGGCCTCATGGGCCATGGACGAATCTTCCTCTCTGAGGATTTGGCCCGATTCCCAATTGCTTTTCATCAATCTGTGGGTTGGGAGGACTCATTTCAGTTTTGTTACCTCAGGTGTCCCACCAAAAGAGGAATCCCAAAGCAAAGCCGTGGGGAAGACTGAAGGGACAACCCGAACTATGGTTAAAAATTGGGGCCTAGGGGCATGGCAAGCCCACTATGCTGTCTCTTCATCCAGCCACTGAGTGGCCGTACTTGAGGACTGGGCTCAGCCTGAGGGTCACAATGTGTGTTTGTGACCAATGTGGCCCGCGAGCATGGGCGGGGCTTCATGGGCCACACTGGTTTCAACTACACTGAACGTTGGACAACATGCCAACCACAAGGTTTCTTGCCATGGGGAAGGAGTTCTGATTTCTGCATCACCTTCAACCCTGGGCAGTGACTGGAGAAAAGGTCTAGGTTCTGAAACCTGAAAACCTAGGTTGGGAATAGATGAAGACCTAAGGCCATGGCGGATCGATGTGCTCAGTGTGCGGCCAGCTGTCTGGGAGGGGCCAGGGGGTCCAGGCTCAGGCTGTGTCAGAAAGGGCATTGGTGCCCTGGTCAGCCTATGTATTTGGGGTACAGCCAAGGTCGGTGCAGGTTGATCCTCATTTGGGGTTACTGGGCAGCCCCAGAGGACAATGTTTTTCTTCTGGAGGGCAGGCATAGTGCTGCATTGTAGTTCTGGATTGCCAAACTGGAGGGCTTGTGGGCCAGTAGTCTGACGACAAAAGTCTGAGAACACAAGCTAGGCTTAGGTTTCTGGTGAGGCCATGGCAGGCACAATCTACAGACCTGAATCGAGATCTCGTGCATCTGAAGTCAGGGCGAGGATCAGGCGATCGCTCAGGTTGGAGTTTCTGTCCCTGATGGCCCCTTCATGAATGGGGGGGCATCACGAGGCCATGGGGGTTTTCCCACGATGGGAGTTGTGAGAAGCTCCAAACTGCAGAGAGTCTTCTGCAGGACAATTGAGACCTGTTGTTTGGCTCCAGGACAATGATTCTGAGCAGGGTTCTAAGGATGGATGGCTGGGTAGCCCATCTCGCATTCCAATTGTCTCCTACTAACAAGACAGGTTAGATCTCCTGGATCTGTGGGGAGCAACCGAGGACGCTGAGTTGAAATGGACACCCCTGGGGATGGGTCCTAATGTGCTTTTGTGTCTATGGAGACCTTGGAATGAAGCGGTGGCACGGGGACCCTAAAGGGTTCTCCTAAACAGAGGCTTTGACACAGCTCCAACGTGCAAGTTTCCCATGTGTAGATGAGATGTTTTCTGATGGGTGAGTCAAGAAACAGCTAGATGCTGCTTTGGAAATCCAGGCCTCTGAGGAGAGATGCCTGGAAACCAAAGCAATGGATCTGATTAGTGCCTAGGGACCTCTTCTTTCCTTTTTACCACTGGGGACATCTGTCTATGGGTTTGAGTGCAGGTAGGTGCTCAGTTGGGCTCAGATTGCCCCTGTTTTTCCTGGGAAGCCATCACTATTGAGATGGATCAGGGACTTTGGAGGTTTATCCTATTAGAAGGGTTGTGGCCATTGGAATGGGCACACACAATTCCCTTGGAGAGGGCAAGTACAGTCCTCAGGTTTGGCTCCAGGGGCCTGAGCCTGTAGGTTGTGTAGGCCAGGGCTGTTTGGACAGTTGTCTGAAAACACAAACTCGGCTTATGTTTCGGGTCATAGGTATGGCAGGACTGATCTACAGACCATGAGGAGAACTCTTCGGGATTTGAAAGAAGGGCGAGTGTGAGGCTCCTGCTCAAGTTTTTGTCTCTGGATATCGTGTCACTCATGGTCGTGGAATTTCTGCGTGACCTCATGGGAAATGGACGAGTCTTACTCTCTGGTGGTTTGGCCCCGTCCAAAGAGTTTGGGGTCATTCTGTGGGCTTCAAGAAGTCCGTTTTGTTGTTGTTGTTGTTGTTGTTGTTGTTTTCTTTTTTAACCTCAGGTGTCCCACCAAATGAGGGATTCCAGAGTAGAGCCCTGTGGAGGGGCGACTGGACAATCAGAAATCTGGTTAAAAATTGGGGCCTAAGGACATGTCAAGCCCATTATGACATCTAATGGTCCAGCCACTGAGAGGACTTACTAGAGGACAGGACTCATGCTGAGGGTCACAATGCGTGTGTATGCCCTCGTCACACTCAATAATGGGCGGGGCCTCAGGGTGAATGCTGGTTTCTCCTACACTGAACGTTGGACAACGTGCCAACCTCAAGGGTTCTTGCCATGGGTAAGGAGGAGTTCTGATTTCTGCATCACACTCACCCCTGGGCAGTGATTGGAGATAAGGTCTCGGTTCTGAAGCCTGAAAACTGAGGTAGGGAAGAGATGATGACCTAAGGCCATGGCGGGTTTTATGTGCTCAGTGTGCGGTCAGCTTTCTGGGTGTTGGTCAGGAGTTCCGGGCTCAGGTTGTGTTCGACAGTGCATTAGTGCCCAGGGTAGACTACATAATTTGGTTAAAGTCGAGTGCTGTGTAGGTTGATCCTCATTTAAGGTTCCTGGGCAGCTCATGAGGCAATAATTTTTTTTTTCTAGAGGGCAGGCAGAGTGCTGCATTGTGGGTTCGGAATTGCCAAACTTGAGGGCTTCGGGGCCAGGAGTGTGAGGACGGAAGTCTGAGAAGACAAGCTACTTGGGTTTCAGGGCGAGGGCACGGCAGGTACCCCCTGCAGATCTGAACCAATATCTCATGCATCTGAAATCAGGGCGAGGATCAGACGTTGGCTCAGGTTGGAGTTTCTGTTCATGACGGCCGCTTCATGAAGGGAGCAGAATCTCGAGGCCATGGAGGTTTTCCCACGTTGGGAGTTGTGGGATGCCCCCTTCAAGGATTCCTTCTGCGGGACAATTGAGACCTGTTGGACAGCTCCAGGACATCCCATATGGAATGATTCCAGAGCACCGTTCGCGGATGGATGCCTGGGAAGCCCGCCTCGCATTCCAATTGTCTCCTAGCAACAAGACAGTATAGATCTGATGGCTCTGCCGGAGCAACCGGGGTGGCTGAGTTGAAATGGACTTTCCTGAGGATGGGTCCTAATGTGTTTTTGTGCCCATGAGGGCCTTGGAATGGGGCGGTGGCACCGGGACCCTGAAGTACTCTCCTAAGCTTTGGACATGGCTCCCATGCACAGGTTTCCTTGTGGAGACGAGATGAGTTCTGATGGGTGCCTCAGGAAAACCCCTATGCTCGTATTGGAATCAGGCTTTTGAGGACACATGCCTGTAACCCAAAGCAATGGATCCTATTATGGCCTAGGTTCCTGTCTGGTTCAATCTTCTTCTCTGGGGACATCCATCTATGGTATGAGTGGAGGTCGATTATCAGCGGTTGTCAGACAGCCCTTGTTTGTTCCGAGCGACCTACACTATTGGGATGGCCTCAGGGACTTTGGAGGTTTCTCCTAATTTGTACGATTTTGGACCATGCAATGGGCAGAATTCCGATGGATTGGTAGGCACAGTCCTAATGTGTGGCTCCAGGGGCCCAGCCTGGAGGGTGTGTGGCCCAAGACTTTGAGGACAGAAGTCTGAAAACACAAACTCAGCTTAGGTTTGGGGACGTAGGTATGGCAGGCCCGATCTACAAACCATGAGAAGAACTCTTTAGGATATGAAGAAAGTGCGAGTCTGAGGCGCTTGCTCAGGCTTTGGTCTCTGGATTTTGTATCAGCGATGGCCACGGAATGTCGGGGAGGCCTCATGGGCCATGGACGAATCTTCCTCTCTGAGGATTTGGCCCGATTCCCAATTGCTTTTCGTCAATCTGTGGGTTGGGAGGACTCATTTCAGTTTTGTTACCTCAGGTGTCCCACCAAAAGAGGAATCCCAAAGCAAAGCCGTGGGGAAGACTGAAGGGACAACCCGAACTATGGTTAAAAATTGGGGCCTAGGGGCATGGCAAGCCCACTATGCTGTCTCTTCATCCAGCCACTGAGTGGCCGTACTTGAGGACTGGGCTCAGCCTGAGGGTCACAATGTGTGTTTGTGACCAATGTGGCCCGCGAGCATGGGCGGGGCTTCATGGGCCACACTGGTTTCAACTACACTGAACGTTGGACAACATGCCAACCACAAGGTTTCTTGCCATGGGGAAGGAGTTCTGATTTCTGCATCACCTTCAACCCTGGGCAGTGACTGGAGAAAAGGTCTAGGTTCTGAAACCTGAAAACCTAGGTTGGGAATAGATGAAGACCTAAGGCCATGGCGGATCGATGTGCTCAGTGTGCGGCCAGCTGTCTGGGAGGGGCCAGGGGGTCCAGGCTCAGGCTGTGTCAGAAAGGGCATTGGTGCCCTGGTCAGCCTATGTATTTGGGGTACAGCCAAGGTCGGTGCAGGTTGATCCTCATTTGGGGTTACTGGGCAGCCCCAGAGGACAATGATTTTCTTCTGGAGGGCAGGCATAGTGCTGCATTGTAGTTCTGGATTGCCAAACTGGAGGGCTTGTGGGCCAGTAGTCTGACGACAAAAGTCTGAGAACACAAGCTAGGCTTAGGTTTCTGGTGAGGCCATGGCAGGCACAATCTACAGACCTGAATCGAGATCTCGTGCATCTGAAGTCAGGGCGAGGATCAGGCGATCGCTCAGGTTGGAGTTTCTGTCCCTGATGGCCCCTTCATGAATGGGGGGGCATCACGAGGCCATGGGGGTTTTCCCACGATGGGAGTTGTGAGAAGCTCCAAACTGCAGAGAGTCTTCTGCAGGACAATTGAGACCTGTTGTTTGGCTCCAGGACAATGATTCTGAGCAGGGTTCTAAGGATGGATGGCTGGGTAGCCCACCTCGCATTCCAATTGTCTCCTACTAACAAGACAGGTTAGATCTCCTGGATCTGTGGGGAGCAACCGAGGACGCTGAGTTGAAATGGACACCCCTGGGGATGGGTCCTAATGTGCTTTTGTGTCTATGGAGACCTTGGAATGAAGCGGTGGCACGGGGACCCTAAAGGGTTCTCCTAAACAGAGGCTTTGACACAGCTCCAACGTGCAAGTTTCCCATGTGTAGATGAGATGTTTTCTGATGGGTGAGTCTAGAAACAGCTAGATGCTGCTTTGGAAATCCAGGCCTCTGAGGAGAGATGCCTGGAAACCAAAGCAATGGATCTGATTAGTGCCTAGGGACCTCTTCTTTCCTTTTTACCACTGGGGACATCTGTCTATGGGTTTGAGTGCAGGTAGGTGCTCAGTTGGGCTCAGATTGCCCCTGTTTTTCCTGGGAAGCCATCACTATTGAGATGGATCAGGGACTTTGGAGGTTTATCCTATTAGAAGGGTTGTGGCCATTGGAATGGGCACACACAATTCCCTTGGAGAGGGCAAGTACAGTCCTCAGGTTTGGCTCCAGGGGCCTGAGCCTGTAGGTTGTGTAGGCCAGGGCTGTTTGGACAGTTGTCTGAAAACACAAACTCGGCTTATGTTTCGGGTCATAGGTATGGCAGGACTGATCTACAGACCATGAGGAGAACTCTTCGGGATTTGAAAGAAGGGCGAGTGTGAGGCTCCTGCTCAAGTTTTTGTCTCTGGATATCGTGTCACTCATGGTCGTGGAATTTCTGCGTGACCTCATGGGAAATGGACGAGTCTTACTCTCTGGTGGTTTGGCCCCGTCCAAAGAGTTTGGGGTCATTCTGTGGGCTTCAAGAAGTCCGTTTTGTTGTTGTTGTTGTTGTTGTTGTTGTTGTTTTCTTTTTTAACCTCAGGTGTCCCACCAAATGAGGGATTCCAGAGTAGAGCCCTGTGGAGGGGCGACTGGACAATCAGAAATCTGGTTAAAAATTGGGGCCTAAGGACATGTCAAGCCCATTATGACATCTAATGGTCCAGCCACTGAGAGGACTTACTAGAGGACAGGACTCATGCTGAGGGTCACAATGCGTGTGTATGCCCTCGTCACACTCAATAATGGGCGGGGCCTCAGGGTGAATGCTGGTTTCTCCTACACTGAACGTTGGACAACGTGCCAACCTCAAGGGTTCTTGCCATGGGTAAGGAGGAGTTCTGATTTCTGCATCACACTCACCCCTGGGCAGTGATTGGAGATAAGGTCTCGGTTCTGAAGCCTGAAAACTGAGGTAGGGAAGAGATGATGACCTAAGGCCATGGCGGGTTTTATGTGCTCAGTGTGCGGTCAGCTTTCTGGGTGTTGGTCAGGAGTTCCGGGCTCAGGTTGTGTTCGACAGTGCATTAGTGCCCAGGGTAGAATACATAATTTGGTTAAAGTCGAGTGCTGTGTAGGTTGATCCTCATTTAAGGTTCCTGGGCAGCTCATGAGGCAATAATTTTTTTTTTTCTAGAGGGCAGGCAGAGTGCTGCATTGTGGGTTCGGAATTGCCAAACTTGAGGGCTTCGGGGCCAAGAGTGTGAGGACGGAAGTCTGAGAAGACAAGCTACTTGGGTTTCAGGGCGAGGGCACGGCAGGTACCCCCTGCAGATCTGAACCAATATCTCATGCATCTGAAATCAGGGCGAGGATCAGACGTTGGCTCAGGTTGGAGTTTCTGTTCATGACGGCCGCTTCATGAAGGGAGCAGAATCTCGAGGCCATTGAGGTTTTCCCACGTTGGGAGTTGTGGGATGCCCCCTTCAAGGATTCCTTCTGCGGGACAATTGAGACCTGTTGGACAGCTCCAGGACATCCCATATGGAATGATTCCAGAGCACCGTTCGCGGATGGATGCCTGGGAAGCCCGCCTCGCATTCCAATTGTCTCCTAACAACAAGACAGTATAGATCTGATGGCTCTGCCGGAGCAACCGGGGTGGCTGAGTTGAAATGGACTTTCCTGAGGATGGGACCTAATGTGTTTTTGTGCCCATGAGGGCCTTGGAATGGGGCGGTGGCACCGGGACCCTGAAGTACTCTCCTAAGCTTTGGACATGGCTCCCATGCACAGGTTTCCTTGTGGAGACGAGATGAGTTCTGATGGGTGCCTCAGGAAAACCCCTATGCTCGTATTGGAATCAGGCTTTTGAGGACACATGCCTGTAACCCAAAGCAATGGATCCTATTATGGCCTAGGTTCCTGTCTGGTTCAATCTTCTTCTCTGGGGACATCCATCTATGGTATGAGTGGAGGTCGATTATCAGCGGTTGTCAGACAGCCCTTGTTTGTTCCGGGCGACCTACACTATTGGGATGGCCTCAGGGACTTTGGAGGTTTCTCCTAATTTGTACGATTTTGGACCATGCAATGGGCAGAATTCCGATGGATTGGTAGGCACAGTCCTAATGTGTGGCTCCAGGGGCCCAGCCTGGAGGGTGTGTGGCCCAAGACTTTGAGGACAGAAGTCTGAAAACACAAACTCAGCTTAGGTTTGGGGACGTAGGTATGGCAGGCCCGATCTACAAACCATGAGAAGAACTCTTTAGGATATGAAGAAAGTGCGAGTCTGAGGCGCTTGCTCAGGCTTTGGTCTCTGGATTTTGTATCAGCGATGGCCACGGAATGTCGGGGAGGCCTCATGGGCCATGGACGAATCTTCCTCTCTGAGGATTTGGCCCGATTCCCAATTGCTTTTCATCAATCTGTGGGTTGGGAGGACTCATTTCAGTTTTGTTACCTCAGGTGTCCCACCAAAAGAGGAATCCCAAAGCAAAGCCGTGGGGAAGACTGAAGGGACAACCCGAACTATGGTTAAAAATTGGGGCCTAGGGGCATGGCAAGCCCACTATGCTGTCTCTTCATCCAGCCACTGAGTGGCCGTACTTGAGGACTGGGCTCAGCCTGAGGGTCACAATGTGTGTTTGTGACCAATGTGGCCCGCGAGCATGGGCGGGGCTTCATGGGCCACACTGGTTTCAACTACACTGAACGTTGGACAACATGCCAACCACAAGGTTTCTTGCCATGGGGAAGGAGTTCTGATTTCTGCATCACCTTCAACCCTGGGCAGTGACTGGAGAAAAGGTCTAGGTTCTGAAACCTGAAAACCTAGGTTGGGAATAGATGAAGACCTAAGGCCATGGCGGATCGATGTGCTCAGTGTGCGGCCAGCTGTCTGGGAGGGGCCAGGGGGTCCAGGCTCAGGCTGTGTCAGAAAGGGCATTGGTGCCCTGGTCAGCCTATGTATTTGGGGTACAGCCAAGGTCGGTGCAGGTTGATCCTCATTTGGGGTTACTGGGCAGCCCCAGAGGACAATGTTTTTCTTCTGGAGGGCAGGCATAGTGCTGCATTGTAGTTCTGGATTGCCAAACTGGAGGGCTTGTGGGCCAGTAGTCTGACGACAAAAGTCTGAGAACACAAGCTAGGCTTAGGTTTCTGGTGAGGCCATGGCAGGCACAATCTACAGACCTGAATCGAGATCTCGTGCATCTGAAGTCAGGGCGAGGATCAGGCGATCGCTCAGGTTGGAGTTTCTGTCCCTGATGGCCCCTTCATGAATGGGGGGGCATCACGAGGCCATGGGGGTTTTCCCACGATGGGAGTTGTGAGAAGCTCCAAACTGCAGAGAGTCTTCTGCAGGACAATTGAGACCTGTTGTTTGGCTCCAGGACAATGATTCTGAGCAGGGTTCTAAGGATGGATGGCTGGGTAGCCCATCTCGCATTCCAATTGTCTCCTACTAACAAGACAGGTTAGATCTCCTGGATCTGTGGGGAGCAACCGAGGACGCTGAGTTGAAATGGACACCCCTGGGGATGGGTCCTAATGTGCTTTTGTGTCTATGGAGACCTTGGAATGAAGCGGTGGCACGGGGACCCTAAAGGGTTCTCCTAAACAGAGGCTTTGACACAGCTCCAACGTGCAAGTTTCCCATGTGTAGATGAGATGTTTTCTGATGGGTGAGTCAAGAAACAGCTAGATGCTGCTTTGGAAATCCAGGCCTCTGAGGAGAGATGCCTGGAAACCAAAGCAATGGATCTGATTAGTGCCTAGGGACCTCTTCTTTCCTTTTTACCACTGGGGACATCTGTCTATGGGTTTGAGTGCAGGTAGGTGCTCAGTTGGGCTCAGATTGCCCCTGTTTTTCCTGGGAAGCCATCACTATTGAGATGGATCAGGGACTTTGGAGGTTTATCCTATTAGAAGGGTTGTGGCCATTGGAATGGGCACACACAATTCCCTTGGAGAGGGCAAGTACAGTCCTCAGGTTTGGCTCCAGGGGCCTGAGCCTGTAGGTTGTGTAGGCCAGGGCTGTTTGGACAGTTGTCTGAAAACACAAACTCGGCTTATGTTTCGGGTCATAGGTATGGCAGGACTGATCTACAGACCATGAGGAGAACTCTTCGGGATTTGAAAGAAGGGCGAGTGTGAGGCTCCTGCTCAAGTTTTTGTCTCTGGATATCGTGTCACTCATGGTCGTGGAATTTCTGCGTGACCTCATGGGAAATGGACGAGTCTTACTCTCTGGTGGTTTGGCCCCGTCCAAAGAGTTTGGGGTCATTCTGTGGGCTTCAAGAAGTCCGTTTTGTTGTTGTTGTTGTTGTTGTTGTTGTTTTCTTTTTTAACCTCAGGTGTCCCACCAAATGAGGGATTCCAGAGTAGAGCCCTGTGGAGGGGCGACTGGACAATCAGAAATCTGGTTAAAAATTGGGGCCTAAGGACATGTCAAGCCCATTATGACATCTAATGGTCCAGCCACTGAGAGGACTTACTAGAGGACAGGACTCATGCTGAGGGTCACAATGCGTGTGTATGCCCTCGTCACACTCAATAATGGGCGGGGCCTCAGGGTGAATGCTGGTTTCTCCTACACTGAACGTTGGACAACGTGCCAACCTCAAGGGTTCTTGCCATGGGTAAGGAGGAGTTCTGATTTCTGCATCACACTCACCCCTGGGCAGTGATTGGAGATAAGGTCTCGGTTCTGAAGCCTGAAAACTGAGGTAGGGAAGAGATGATGACCTAAGGCCATGGCGGGTTTTATGTGCTCAGTGTGCGGTCAGCTTTCTGGGTGTTGGTCAGGAGTTCCGGGCTCAGGTTGTGTTCGACAGTGCATTAGTGCCCAGGGTAGACTACATAATTTGGTTAAAGTCGAGTGCTGTGTAGGTTGATCCTCATTTAAGGTTCCTGGGCAGCTCATGAGGCAATAATTTTTTTTTTCTAGAGGGCAGGCAGAGTGCTGCATTGTGGGTTCGGAATTGCCAAACTTGAGGGCTTCGGGGCCAGGAGTGTGAGGACGGAAGTCTGAGAAGACAAGCTACTTGGGTTTCAGGGCGAGGGCACGGCAGGTACCCCCTGCAGATCTGAACCAATATCTCATGCATCTGAAATCAGGGCGAGGATCAGACGTTGGCTCAGGTTGGAGTTTCTGTTCATGACGGCCGCTTCATGAAGGGAGCAGAATCTCGAGGCCATTGAGGTTTTCCCACGTTGGGAGTTGTGGGATGCCCCCTTCAAGGATTCCTTCTGCGGGACAATTGAGACCTGTTGGACAGCTCCAGGACATCCCATATGGAATGATTCCAGAGCACCGTTCGCGGATGGATGCCTGGGAAGCCCGCCTCGCATTCCAATTGTCTCCTAGCAACAAGACAGTATAGATCTGATGGCTCTGCCGGAGCAACCGGGGTGGCTGAGTTGAAATGGACTTTCCTGAGGATGGGTCCTAATGTGTTTTTGTGCCCATGAGGGCCTTGGAATGGGGCGGTGGCACCGGGACCCTGAAGTACTCTCCTAAGCTTTGGACATGGCTCCCATGCACAGGTTTCCTTGTGGAGACGAGATGAGTTCTGATGGGTGCCTCAGGAAAACCCCTATGCTCGTATTGGAATCAGGCTTTTGAGGACACATGCCTGTAACCCAAAGCAATGGATCCTATTATGGCCTAGGTTCCTGTCTGGTTCAATCTTCTTCTCTGGGGACATCCATCTATGGTATGAGTGGAGGTCGATTATCAGCGGTTGTCAGACAGCCCTTGTTTGTTCCGAGCGACCTACACTATTGGGATGGCCTCAGGGACTTTGGAGGTTTCTCCTAATTTGTACGATTTTGGACCATGCAATGGGCAGAATTCCGATGGATTGGTAGGCACAGTCCTAATGTGTGGCTCCAGGGGCCCAGCCTGGAGGGTGTGTGGCCCAAGACATTGAGGACAGAAGTCTGAAAACACAAACTCAGCTTAGGTTTGGGGACGTAGGTATGGCAGGCCCGATCTACAAACCATGAGAAGAACTCTTCAGGATATGAAGAAAGTGCGAGTCTGAGGCGCTTGCTCAGGCTTTGGTCTCTGGATTTTGTATCAGCGATGGCCACGGAATGTCGGGGAGGCCTCATGGGCCATGGACGAATCTTCCTCTCTGAGGATTTGGCCCGATTCCCAATTGCTTTTCGTCAATCTGTGGGTTGGGAGGACTCATTTCAGTTTTGTTACCTCAGGTGTCCCACCAAAAGAGGAATCCCAAAGCAAAGCCGTGGGGAAGACTGAAGGGACAACCCGAACTATGGTTAAAAATTGGGGCCTAGGGGCATGGCAAGCCCACTATGCTGTCTCTTCATCCAGCCACTGAGTGGCCGTACTTGAGGACTGGGCTCAGCCTGAGGGTCACAATGTGTGTTTGTGACCAATGTGGCCCGCGAGCATGGGCGGGGCTTCATGGGCCACACTGGTTTCAACTACACTGAACGTTGGACAACATGCCAACCACAAGGTTTCTTGCCATGGGGAAGGAGTTCTGATTTCTGCATCACCTTCAACCCTGGGCAGTGACTGGAGAAAAGGTCTAGGTTCTGAAACCTGAAAACCTAGGTTGGGAATAGATGAAGACCTAAGGCCATGGCGGATCGATGTGCTCAGTGTGCGGCCAGCTGTCTGGGAGGGGCCAGGGGGTCCAGGCTCAGGCTGTGTCAGAAAGGGCATTGGTGCCCTGGTCAGCCTATGTATTTGGGGTACAGCCAAGGTCGGTGCAGGTTGATCCTCATTTGGGGTTACTGGGCAGCCCCAGAGGACAATGTTTTTCTTCTGGAGGGCAGGCATAGTGCTGCATTGTAGTTCTGGATTGCCAAACTGGAGGGCTTGTGGGCCAGTAGTCTGACGACAAAAGTCTGAGAACACAAGCTAGGCTTAGGTTTCTGGTGAGGCCATGGCAGGCACAATCTACAGACCTGAATCGAGATCTCGTGCATCTGAAGTCAGGGCGAGGATCAGACGATCGCTCAGGTTGGAGTTTCTGTCCCTGATGGCCCCTTCATGAATGGGGGGGGGCATCACGAGGCCATGGGGGTTTTCCCACGATGGGAGTTGTGAGAAGCTCCAAACTGCAGAGAGTCTTCTGCAGGACAATTGAGACCTGTTGTTTGGCTCCAGGACAATGATTCTGAGCAGGGTTCTAAGGATGGATGGCTGGGTAGCCCATCTCGCATTCCAATTGTCTCCTACTAACAAGACAGGTTAGATCTCCTGGATCTGTGGGGAGCAACCGAGGACGCTGAGTTGAAATGGACACCCCTGGGGATGGGTCCTAATGTGCTTTTGTGTCTATGGAGACCTTGGAATGAAGCGGTGGCACGGGGACCCTAAAGGGTTCTCCTAAACAGAGGCTTTGACACAGCTCCAACGTGCAAGTTTCCCATGTGTAGATGAGATGTTTTCTGATGGGTGAGTCAAGAAACAGCTAGATGCTGCTATGGAAATCCAGGCCTCTGAGGAGAGATGCCTGGAAACCAAAGCAATGGATCTGATTAGTGCCTAGGGACCTCTTCTTTCCTTTTTACCACTGGGGACATCTGTCTATGGGTTTGAGTGCAGGTAGGTGCTCAGTTGGGCTCAGATTGCTCCTGTTTTTCCTGGGAAGCCATCACTATTGAGATGGATCAGGGACTGTGGAGGTTTATCCTATTAGAAGGGTTGTGGCCATTGGAATGGGCACACACAATTCCCTTGGAGAGGGCAAGTACAGTCCTCAGGTTTGGCTCCAGGGGCCTGAGCCTGTAGGTTGTGTAGGCCAGGGCTGTTTGGACAGTTGTCTGAAAACACAAACTCGGCTTATGTTTCGGGTCATAGGTATGGCAGGACTGATCTACAGACCATGAGGAGAACTCTTCGGGATTTGAAAGAAGGGCGAGTGTGAGGCTCCTGCTCAAGTTTTTGTCTCTGGATATCGTGTCACTCATGGTCGTGGAATTTCTGCGTGACCTCATGGGAAATGGACGAGTCTTACTCTCTGGTGGTTTGGCCCCGTCCAAAGAGTTTGGGGTCATTCTGTGGGCTTCAAGAAGTCCGTTTTGTTGTTATTGTTGTTGTTGTTGTTGTTTTCTTTTTTAACCTCAGGTGTCCCACCAAATGAGGGATTCCAGAGTAGAGCCCTGTGGAGGGGCGACTGGACAATCAGAAATCTGGTTAAAAATTGGGGCCTAGGGACATGTCAAGCCCATTATGACATCTAATGGTCCAGCCACTGAGAGGACTTACTAGAGCACAGGACTCATGCTGAGGGTCACAATGCGTGTGTATGCCCTCGTCACACTCAATAATGGGCGGGGCCTCAGGGTGAATGCTGGTTTCTCCTACACTGAACGTTGGACAACGTGCCAACCTCAAGGGTTCTTGCCATGGGTAAGGAGGAGTTCTGATTTCTGCATCACACTCACCCCTGGGCAGTGATTGGAGATAAGGTCTCGGTTCTGAAGCCTTAAAACTGAGGTAGGGAAGAGATGATGACCTAAGACCATGGCGGGTTTTATGTGCTCAGTGTGCGGTCAGCTTTCTGGGTGTTGGTCAGGAGTTCCGGGCTCAGGTTGTGTTCGACAGTGCATTAGTGCCCAGGGTAGACTACATAATTTGGTTAATGTCGAGTGCTGTGTAGGTTGATCCTCATTTAAGGTGCCTGGGCAGCTCATGAGGCAATAATTTTTTTTTTCTAGAGGGCAGGCAGAGTGCTGCATTGTGGGTTCGGAATTGCCAAACTTGAGGGCTTCGGGGCCAGGAGTGTGAGGACGGAAGTCTGAGAAGACAAGCTACTTGGGTTTCAGGGCGAGGGCACGGCAGGTACCCCCTGCAGATCTGAACCAATATCTCATGCATCTGAAATCAGGGCGAGGATCAGACGTTGGCTCAGGTTGGAGTTTCTGTTCATGACGGCCGCTTCATGAAGGGAGCAGAAACTCGAGGCCATTGAGGTTTTCCCACGTTGGGAGTTGTGGGATGCCCCCTTCAAGGATTCCTTCTGCGGGACAATTGAGACCTGTTGGACAGCTCCAGGACATCCCATATGGAATGATTCCAGAGCACCGTTCGCGGATGAATGCCTGGGAAGCCCGCCTCGCATTCCAATTGTCTCCTAGCAACAAGACAGTTTAGATCTGATGGCTCTGCCGGAGCAACCGGGGTGGCTGAGTTGAAATGGACTTTCCTGAGGATGGGTCCTAATGTGTTTTTGTGCCCATGAGGGCCTTGGAATGGGGCGGTGGCACCGGGACCCTGAAGTACTCTCCTAAGCTTTGGACATGGCTCCCATGCACAGGTTTCCTTGTGGAGACGAGATGAGTTCTGATGGGTGCCTCAGGAAAACCCCTATGCTTGTATTGGAATCAGGCTTTTGAGGACACATGCCTGTAACCCAAAGGAATGGATCCTATTATGGCCTAGGTTCCTGTCTGGTTCAATCTTCTTCTCTGGGGACATCCATCTATGGTATGAGTGGAGGTCGATTATCAGCGGTTGTCAGACAGCCCTTGTTTGTTCCGGGCGACCTACACTATTGGGATGGCCTCAGGGACTTTGGAGGTTTCTCCTAATTTGTTCGATTTTGGACCATGCAATGGGCAGAATTCCGATGGATTGGTAGGCACAGTCCTAATGTGTGGCTCCAGGGGCCCAGCCTGGAGGGTGTGTGGCCCAAGACTTTGAGGACAGAAGTCTGAAAACACAAACTCAGCTTAGGTTTGGGGACGTAGGTATGGCAGGCCCGATCTACAAACCATGAGAAGAACTCTTCAGGATATGAAGAAAGTGCGAGTCTGAGGCGCTTGCTCAGGCTTTGGTCTCTGGATTTTGTATCAGCGATGGCCACGGAATGTCGGGGAGGCCTCATGGGCCATGGACGAATCTTCCTCTCTGAGGATTTGGCCCGATTCCCAATTGCTTTTCGTCAATCTGTGGGTTGGGAGGACTCATTTCAGTTTTGTTACCTCAGGTGTCCCACCAAAAGAGGAATCCCAAAGCAAAGCCGTGGGGAAGACTGAAGGGATAACCCGAACTATGGTTAAAAATTGGGGCCTAGGGGCATGGCAAGCCCACTATGCTGTCTCTTCATCCAGCCCCTGAGTGGCCGTACTTGAGGACTGGGCTCAGCCTGAGGGTCACAATGTGTGTTTGTGACCAATGTGGCCCGCGAGCATGGGCGGGGCTTCATGGGCCACACTGGTTTCAACTACACTGAACGTTGGACAACATGCCAACCACAAGGTTTCTTGCCATGGGGAAGGAGTTCTGATTTCTGCATCACCTTCAACCCTGGGCAGTGACTGGAGAAAAGGTCTAGGTTCTGAAACCTGAAAACCTAGGTTGGGAATAGATGAAGACCTAAGGCCATGGCGGATCGATGTGCTCAGTGTGCGGCCAGCTGTCTGGGAGGGGCCAGGGGGTCCAGGCTCAGGCTGTGTCAGAAAGGGCATTGTTGCCCTGGTCAGCCTATGTATTTGGGGTACAGCCAAGGTCGGTGCAGGTTGATCCTCATTTGGGGTTACTGGGCAGCCCCAGAGGACAATGTTTTTCTTCTGGAGGGCAGGCATAGTGCTGCATTGTAGTTCTGGATTGCCAAACTGGAGGGCTTGTGGGCCAGTAGTCTGACGACAAAAGTCTGAGAACACAAGCTAGGCTTAGGTTTCTGGTGAGGCCATGGCAGGCACAATCTACAGACCTGAATCGAGATCTCGTGCATCTGAAGTCAGGGCGAGGATCAGACGATCGCTCAGGTTGGAGTTTCTGTCCCTGATGGCCCCTTCATGAATGGGGTGGGGCATCACGAGGCCATGGGGGTTTTCCCACGATGGGAGTTGTGAGAAGCTCCAAATTGCAGAGAGTCTTCTGCAGGACAATTGAGACCTGTTGTTTGGCTCCAGGACAATGATTCTGAGCAGGGTTCTAAGGATGGATGGCTGGGTAGCCCATCTCGCATTCCAATTGTCTCCTACTAACAAGACAGGTTAGATCTCCTGGATCTGTGGGGAGCAACCGAGGACGCTGAGTTGAAATGGACACCCCTGGGGATGGGTCCTAATGTGCTTTTGTGTCTATGGAGACCTTGGAATGAAGCGGTGGCACGGGGACCCTAAAGGGTTCTCCTAAACAGAGGCTTTGACACAGCTCCAACGTGCAAGTTTCCCATGTGTAGATGAGATGTTTTCTGATGGGTGAGTCAAGAAACAGCTAGATGCTGCTATGGAAATCCAGGCCTCTGAGGAGAGATGCCTGGAAACCAAAGCAATGGATCTGATTAGTGCCTAGGGACCTCTTCTTTCCTTTTTACCACTGGGGACATCTGTCTATGGGTTTGAGTGCAGGTAGGTGCTCAGTTGGGCTCAGATTGCCCCTGTTTTTCCTGGGAAGCCATCACTATTGAGATGGATCAGGGACTTTGGAGGTTTATCCTATTAGAAGGGTTGTGGCCATTGGAATGGGCACACACAATTCCCTTGGAGAGGGCAAGTACAGTCCTCAGGTTTGGCTCCAGGGGCCTGAGCCTGTAGGTTGTGTAGGCCAGGGCTGTTTGGACAGTTGTCTGAAAACACAAACTCGGCTTATGTTTCGGGTCATAGGTATGGCAGGACTGATCTACAGACCATGAGGAGAACTCTTCGGGATTTGAAAGAAGGGCGAGTGTGAGGCTCCTGCTCAAGTTTTTGTCTCTGGATATCGTGTCACTCATGGTCGTGGAATTTCTGCGTGACCTCATGGGAAATGGACGAGTCTTACTCTCTGGTGGTTTGGCCCCGTCCAAAGAGTTTGGGGTCATTCTGTGGGCTTCAAGAAGTCCGTTTTGTTGTTGTTGTTGTTGTTGTTGTTGTTTTCTTTTTTAACCTCAGGTGTCCCACCAAATGAGGGATTCCAGAGTAGAGCCCTGTGGAGGGGCGACTGGACAATCAGAAATCTGGTTAAAAATTGGGGCCTAAGGACATGTCAAGCCCATTATGACATCTAATGGTCCAGCCACTGAGAGGACTTACTAGAGGACAGGACTCATGCTGAGGGTCACAATGCGTGTGTATGCCCTCGTCACACTCAATAATGGGCGGGGCCTCAGGGTGAATGCTGGTTTCTCCTACACTGAAAGTTGGACAACGTGCCAACCTCAAGGGTTCTTGCCATGGGTAAGGAGGAGTTCTGATTTCTGCATCACACTCACCCCTGGGCAGTGATTGGAGATAAGGTCTCGGTTCTGAAGCCTGAAAACTGAGGTAGGGAAGAGATGATGACCTAAGACCATGGCGGGTTTTATGTGCTCAGTGTGCGGTCAGCTTTCTGGGTGTTGGTCAGGAGTTCCGGGCTCAGGTTGTGTTCGACAGTGCATTAGTGCCCAGGGTAGACTACATAATTTGGTTAATGTCGAGTGCTGTGTAGGTTGATCCTCATTTAAGGTGCCTGGGCAGCTCATGAGGCAATAATTTTTTTTTTCTAGAGGGCAGGCAGAGTGCTGCATTGTGGGTTCGGAATTGCCAAACTTGAGGGCTTCGGGGCCAGGAGTGTGAGGACGGAAGTCTGAGAAGACAAGCTACTTGGGTTTCAGGGCGAGGGCACGGCAGGTACCCCCTGCAGATCTGAACCAATATCTCATGCATCTGAAATCAGGGCGAGGATCAGACGTTGGCTCAGGTTGGAGTTTCTGTTCATGACGGCCGCTTCATGAAGGGAGCAGAATCTCGAGGCCATTGAGGTTTTCCCACGTTGGGAGTTGTGGGATGCCCCCTTCAAGGATTCCTTCTGCGGGACAATTGAGACCTGTTGGACAGCTCCAGGACATCCCATATGGAATGATTCCAGAGCACCGTTCGCGGATGAATGCCTGGGAAGCCCGCCTCGCATTCCAATTGTCTCCTAGCAACAAGACAGTTTAGATCTGATGGCTCTGCCGGAGCAACCGGGGTGGCTGAGTTGAAATGGACTTTCCTGAGGATGGGTCCTAATGTGTTTTTGTGCCCATGAGGGCCTTGGAATGGGGCGGTGGCACCGGGACCCTGAAGTACTCTCCTAAGCTTTGGACATGGCTCCCATGCACAGGTTTCCTTGTGGAGACGAGATGAGTTCTGATGGGTGCCTCAGGAAAACCCCTATGCTCGTATTGGAATCAGGCTTTTGAGGACACATGCCTGTAACCCAAAGGAATGGATCCTATTATGGCCTAGGTTCCTGTCTGGTTCAATCTTCTTCTCTGGGGACATCCATCTATGGTATGAGTGGAGGTCGATTATCAGCGGTTGTCAGACAGCCCTTGTTTGTTCCGGGCGACCTACACTATTGGGATGGCCTCAGGGACTTTGGAGGTTTCTCCTAATTTGTTCGATTTTGGACCATGCAATGGGCAGAATTCCGATGGATTGGTAGGCACAGTCCTAATGTGTGGCTCCAGGGGCCCAGCCTGGAGGGTGTGTGGCCCAAGACTTTGAGGACAGAAGTCTGAAAACACAAACTCAGCTTAGGTTTGGGGACGTAGGTATGGCAGGCCCGATCTACAAACCATGAGAAGAACTCTTCAGGATATGAAGAAAGTGCGAGTCTGAGGCGCTTGCTCAGGCTTTGGTCTCTGGATTTTGTATCAGCGATGGCCACGGAATGTCGGGGAGGCCTCATGGGCCATGGACGAATCTTCCTCTCTGAGGATTTGGCCCGATTCCCAATTGCTTTTCGTCAATCTGTGGGTTGGGAGGACTCATTTCAGTTTTGTTACCTCAGGTGTCCCACCAAAAGAGGAATCCCAAAGCAAAGCCGTGGGGAAGACTGAAGGGACAACCCGAACTATGGTTAAAAATTGGGGCCTAGGGGCATGGCAAGCCCACTATGCTGTCTCTTCATCCAGCCACTGAGTGGCCGTACTTGAGGACTGGGCTCAGCCTGAGGGTCACAATGTGTGTTTGTGACCAATGTGGCCCGCGAGCATGGGCGGGGCTTCATGGGCCACACTGGTTTCAACTACACTGAACGTTGGACAACATGCCAACCACAAGGTTTCTTGCCATGGGGAAGGAGTTCTGATTTCTGCATCACCTTCAACCCTGGGCAGTGACTGGAGAAAAGGTCTAGGTTCTGAAACCTGAAAACCTAGGTTGGGAATAGATGAAGACCTAAGGCCATGGCGGATCGATGTGCTCAGTGTGCGGCCAGCTGTCTGGGAGGGGCCAGGGGGTCCAGGCTCAGGCTGTGTCAGAAAGGGCATTGGTGCCCTGGTCAGCCTATGTATTTGGGGTACAGCCAAGGTCGGTGCAGGTTGATCCTCATTTGGGGTTACTGGGCAGCCCCAGAGGACAATGTTTTTCTTCTGGAGGGCAGGCATAGTGCTGCATTGTAGTTCTGGATTGCCAAACTGGAGGGCTTGTGGGCCAGTAGTCTGACGACAAAAGTCTGAGAACACAAGCTAGGCTTAGGTTTCTGGTGAGGCCATGGCAGGCACAATCTACAGACCTGAATCGAGATCTCGTGCATCTGAAGTCAGGGCGAGGATCAGACGATCGCTCAGGTTGGAGTTTCTGTCCCTGATGGCCCCTTCATGAATGGGGGGGGGGCATCACGAGGCCATGCGGGTTTTCCCACGATGGGAGTTGTGAGAAGCTCCAAACTGCAGAGAGTCTTCTGCAGAACAATTGAGACCTGTTGTTTGGCTCCAGGCCAATGATTCTGAGCAGGGTTCTAAGGATGGATGGCTGGGTAGCCCATCTCGCATTCCAATTGTCTCCTACTAACAAGACAGGTTAGATCTCCTGGATCTGTGGGGAGCAACCGAGGACGCTGAGTTGAAATGGACACCCCTGGGGATGGGTCCTAATGTGCTTTTGTGTCTATGGAGACCTTGGAATGAAGCGGTGGCACGGGGACCCTAAAGGGTTCTCCTAAACAGAGGCTTTGACACAGCTCCAACGTGCAAGTTTCCCATGTGTAGATGAGATATTTTCTGATGGGTGAGTCAAGAAACAGCTAGATGCTGTTTGGAAATCCAGGCCTCTGAGGAGAGATGCCTGGAAACCAAAGCAATGGATCTGATTAGTGCCTAGGGACCTCTTCTTTCCTTTTTACCACTGGGGACATCTGTCTATGGGTTTGAGTGCAGGTAGGTGCTCAGTTGGGCTCAGATTGCCCCTGTTTTTCCTGGGAAGCCATCACTATTGAGATGGATCAGGGACTTTGGAGGTTTATCCTATTAGAAGGGTTGTGGCCATTGGAATGGGCACACACAATTCCCTTGGAGAGGGCAAGTACAGTCCTCAGGTTTGGCTCCAGGGGCCTGAGCCTGTAGGTTGTGTAGGCCAGGGCTGTTTGGACAGTTGTCTGAAAACACAAACTCGGCTTATGTTTCGGGTCATAGGTATGGCAGGACTGATCTACAGACCATGAGGAGAACTCTTCGGGATTTGAAAGAAGGGCGAGTGTGAGGCTCCTGCTCAAGTTTTTGTCTCTGGATATCGTGTCACTCATGGTCGTGGAATTTCTGGGTGACCTCATGGGAAATGGACGAGTCTTACTCTCTGGTGGTTTGGCCCCGTCCAAAGAGTTTGGGGTCATTCTGTGGGCTTCAAGAAGTCCGTTTTGTTGTTGTTGTTGTTGTTGTTGTTGTTTTCTTTTTTAACCTCAGGTGTCCCACCAAATGAGGGATTCCAGAGTAGAGCCCTGTGGAGGGGCGACTGGACAATCAGAAATCAGGTTAAAAATTGGGGCCTAAGGACATGTCAAGCCCATTATGACATCTAATGGTCCAGCCACTGAGAGGACTAACTAGAGGACAGGACTCATGCTGAGGGTCACAATGCGTGTGTATGCCCTCGTCACACTCAATAATGGGCGGGGCCTCAGGGTGAATGCTGGTTTCTCCTACACTAAACGTTGGACAACGTGCCAACCTCAAGGGTTCTTGCCATGGGTAAGGAGGAGTTCTGATTTCTGCATCACACTCACCCCTGGGCAGTGATTGGAGATAAGGTCTCGGTTCTGAAGCCTGAAAACTGAGGTAGGGAAGAGATGATGACCTAAGACCATGGCGGGTTTTATGTGCTCAGTGTGCGGTCAGCTTTCTGGGTGTTGGTCAGGAGTTCCGGGCTCAGGTTGTGTTCGACAGTGCATTAGTGCCCAGGGTAGACTACATAATTTGGTTAAAGTCGAGTGCTGTGTAGGTTGATCCTCATTTAAGGTGCCTGGGCAGCTCATGAGGCAATAATTTTTTTTTTTCTAGAGGGCAGGCAGAGTGCTGCATTGTGGGTTCGGAATTGCCAAACTTGAGGGCTTCGGGGCCAGGAGTGTGAGGACGGAAGTCTGAGAAGACAAGCTACTTGGGTTTCAGGGCGAGGGCACGGCAGGTACCCCCTGCAGATCTGAACCAATATCTCATGCATCTGAAATCAGGGCGAGGATCAGACGTTGGCTCAGGTTGGAGTTTCTGTTCATGACGGCCGCTTCATGAAGGGAGCAGAATCTCGAGGCCATTGAGGTTTTCCCACGTTGGGAGTTGTGGGATGCCCCCTTCAAGGATTCCTTCTGCGGGACAATTGAGACCTGTTGGACAGCTCCAGGACATCCCATATGGAATGATTCCAGAGCACCGTTCGCGGATGAATGCCTGGGAAGCCCGCCTCGCATTCCAATTGTCTCCTAGCAACAAGACAGTTTAGATCTGATGGCTCTGCCGGAGCAACCGGGGTGGCTGAGTTGAAATGGACTTTCCTGAGGATGGGTCCTAATGTGTTTTTGTGCCCATGAGGGCCTTGGAATGGGGCGGTGGCACCGGGACCCTGAAGTACTCTCCTAAGCTTTGGACATGGCTCCCATGCACAGGTTTCCTTGTGGAGACGAGATGAGTTCTGATGGGTGCCTCAGGAAAACCCCTATGCTCGTATTGGAATCAGGCTTTTGAGGACACATGCCTGTAACCCAAAGGAATGGATCCTATTATGGCCTAGGTTCCTGTCTGGTTCAATCTTCTTCTCTGGGGACATCCATCTATGGTATGAGTGGAGGTCGATTATCAGCGGTTGTCAGACAGCCCTTGTTTGTTCCGGGCGACCTACACTATTGGGATGGCCTCAGGGACTTTGGAGGTTTCTCCTAATTTGTTCGATTTTGGACCATGCAATGGGCAGAATTCCGATGGATTGGTAGGCACAGTCCTAATGTGTGGCTCCAGGGGCCCAGCCTGGAGGGTGTGTGGCCCAAGACTTTGAGGACAGAAGTCTGAAAACACAAACTCAGCTTAGGTTTGGGGACGTAGGTATGGCAGGCCCGATCTACAAACCATGAGAAGAACTCTTCAGGATATGAAGAAAGTGCGAGTCTGAGGCGCTTGCTCAGGCTTTGGTCTCTGGATTTTGTATCAGCGATGGCCACGGAATGTCGGGGAGGCCTCATGGGCCATGGACGAATCTTCCTCTCTGAGGATTTGGCCCGATTCCCAATTGCTTTTCGTCAATCTGTGGGTTGGGAGGACTCATTTCAGTTTTGTTACCTCAGGTGTCCCACCAAAAGAGGAATCCCAAAGCAAAGCCGTGGGGAAGACTGAAGGGACAACCCGAACTATGGTTAAAAATTGGGGCCTAGGGGCATGGCAAGCCCACTATGCTGTCTCTTCATCCAGCCACTGAGTGGCCGTACTTGAGGACTGGGCTCAGCCTGAGGGTCACAATGTGTGTTTGTGACCAATGTGGCCCGCGAGCATGGGCGGGGCTTCATGGGCCACACTGGTTTCAACTACACTGAACGTTGGACAACATGCCAACCACAAGGTTTCTTGCCATGGGGAAGGAGTTCTGATTTCTGCATCACCTTCAACCCTGGGCAGTGACTGGAGAAAAGGTCTAGGTTCTGAAACCTGAAAACCTAGGTTGGGAATAGATGAAGACATAAGGCCATGGCGGATCGATGTGCTCAGTGTGCGGCCAGCTGTCTGGGAGGGGCCAGGGGGTCCAGGCTCAGGCTGTGTCAGAAAGGGCATTGGTGCCCTGGTCAGCCTATGTATTTGGGGTACAGCCAAGGTCGGTGCAGGTTGATCCTCATTTGGGGTTACTGGGCAGCCCCAGAGGACAATGTTTTTCTTCTGGAGGGCAGGCATAGTGCTGCATTGTAGTTCTGGATTGCCAAACTGGAGGGCTTGTGGGCCAGTAGTCTGACGACAAAAGTCTGAGAACACAAGCTAGGCTTAGGTTTCTGGTGAGGCCATGGCAGGCACAATCTACAGACCTGAATCGAGATCTCGTGCATCTGAAGTCAGGGCGAGGATCAGACGATCGCTCAGGTTGGAGTTTCTGTCCCTGATGGCCCCTTCATGAATGGGGGGGGGGGCATCACGAGGCCATGCGGGTTTTCCCACGATGGGAGTTGTGAGAAGCTCCAAACTGCAGAGAGTCTTCTGCAGAACAATTGAGACCTGTTGTTTGGCTCCAGGCCAATGATTCTGAGCAGGGTTCTAAGGATGGATGGCTGGGTAGCCCATCTCGCATTTCAATTGTCTCCTACTAACAAGACAGGTTAGATCTCCTGGATCTGTGGGGAGCAACCGAGGACGCTGAGTTGAAATGGACACCCCTGGGGAGGGTCCTAATGTGCTTTTGTGTCTATGGAGACCTTGGAATGAAGCGGTGGCACGGGGACCCTAAAGGGTTCTCCTAAACAGAGGCTTTGACACAGCTCCAACGTGCAAGTTTCCCATGTGTAGATGAGATGTTTTCTGATGGGTGAGTCAAGAAACAGCTAGATGCTGCTTTGGAAATCCAGGCCTCTGAGGAGAGATGCCTGGAAACCAAAGCAATGGATCTGATTAGTGCCTAGGGACCTCTTCTTTCCTTTTTACCACTGGGGACATCTGTCTATGGGTTTGAGTGCAGGTAGGTGCTCAGTTGGGCTCAGATTGCCCCTGTTTTTCGTGGGAAGCCATCACTATTGAGATGGATCAGGGACTTTGGAGGTTTATCCTATTAGAAGGGTTGTGGCCATTGGAATGGGCACACACAATTCCCTTGGAGAGGGCAAGTACAGTCCTCAGGTTTGGCTCCAGGGGCCTGAGCCTGTAGGTTGTGTAGGCCAGGGCTGTTTGGACAGTTGTCTGAAAACACAAACTCGGCTTATGTTTCGGGTCATAGGTATGGCAGGACTGATCTACAGACCATGAGGAGAACTCTTCGGGATTTGAAAGAAGGGCGAGTGTGAGGCTCCTGCTCAAGTTTTTGTCTCTGGATATCGTGTCACTCATGGTCGTGGAATTTCTGGGTGACCTCATGGGAAATGGACGAGTCTTACTCTCTGGTGGTTTGGCCCCGTCCAAAGAGTTTGGGGTCATTCTGTGGGCTTCAAGAAGTCCGTTTTGTTGTTGTTGTTGTTGTTGTTGTTGTTTTCTTTTTTAACCTCAGGTGTCCCACCAAATGAGGGATTCCAGAGTAGAGCCCTGTGGAGGGGCGACTGGACAATCAGAAATCTGGTTAAAAATTGGGGCCTAAGGACATGTCAAGCCCATTATGAAATCTAATGATCCAGCCACTGAGAGGACTTACTAGAGGACAGGACTCATGCTGAGGGTCACAATGCGTGTGTATGCCCTCGTCACACTCATTAATGGGCGGGGCCTCAGGGTGAATGCTGGTTTCTCCTACACTGAACGTTGGACAACGTGCCAACCTCAAGGGTTCTTGCCATGGGTAAGGAGGAGTTCTGATTTCTGCATCACACTCACCCCTGGGCAGTGATTGGAGATAAGGTCTCGGTTCTGAAGCCTGAAAACTGAGGTAGGGAAGAGATGATGACCTAAGGCCATGGCGGGTTTTATGTGCTCAGTGTGCGGTCAGCTTTCTGGGTGTTGGTCAGGAGTTCCGGGCTCAGGTTGTGTTCGACAGTGCATTAGTGCCCAGGGTAGACTACATAATTTGGTTAAAGTCGAGTGCTGTGTAGGTTGATCCTCATTTAAGGTGCCTGGGCAGCTCATGAGGCAATAATTTTTTTTTTCTAGAGGGCAGGCAGAGTGCTGCATTGTGGGTTCGGAATTGCCAAACTTGAGGGCTTCGGGGCCAGGAGTGTGAGGACGGAAGTCTGAGAAGACAAGCTACTTGGGTTTCAGGGCGAGGGCACGGCAGGTACCCCCTGCAGATCTGAACCAATATCTCATGCATCTGAAATCAGGGCGAGGATCAGACGTTGGCTCAGGTTGGAGTTTCTGTTCATGACGGCCGCTTCATGAAGGGAGCAGAATCTCGAGGCCATTGAGGTTTTCCCACGTTGGGAGTTGTGGGATGCCCCCTTCAAGGATTCCTTCTGCGGGACAATTGAGACCTCTTGGACAGCTCCAGGACATCCCATATGGAATGATTCCAGAGCACCGTTCGCGGATGGATGCCTGGGAAGCCCGCCTCGCATTCCAATTGTCTCCTAGCAACAAGACAGTTTAGATCTGATGGCTCTGCCGGAGCAACCGGGGTGGCTGAGTTGAAATGGACTTTCCTGAGGATGGGTCCTAATGTGTTTTTGTGCCCATGAGGGCCTTGGAATGGGGCGGTGGCACCGGGACCCTGAAGTACTCTCCTAAGCTTTGGACATGGCTCCCATGCACAGGTTTCCTTGTGGAGACGAGATGAGTTCTGATGGGTGCCTCAGGAAAACCCCTATGCTCGTATTGGAATCAGGCTTTTGAGGACACATGCCTGTAACCCAAAGGAATGGATCCTATTATGGCCTAGGTTCCTGTCTGGTTCAATCTTCTTCTCTGGGGACATCCATCTATGGTATGAGTGGAGGTCGATTATCAGCGGTTGTCAGACAGCCCTTGTTTGTTCCGGGCGACCTACACTATTGGGATGGCCTCAGGGACTTTGGAGGTTTCTCCTAATTTGTTCGATTTTGGACCATGCAATGGGCAGAATTCCGATGGATTGGTAGGCACAGTCCTAATGTGTGGCTCCAGGGGCCCAGCCTGGAGGGTGTGTGGCCCAAGACTTTGAGGACAGAAGTCTGAAAACACAAACTCAGCTTAGGTTTGGGGACGTAGGTATGGCAGGCCCGATCTACAAACCATGAGAAGAACTCTTCAGGATATGAAGAAAGTGCGAGTCTGAGGCGCTTGCTCAGGCTTTGGTCTCTGGATTTTGTATCAGCGATGGCCACGGAATGTCGGGGAGGCCTCATGGGCCATGGACGAATCTTCCTCTCTGAGGATTTGGCCCGATTCCCAATTGCTTTTCGTCAATCTGTGGGTTGGGAGGACTCATTTCAGTTTTGTTACCTCAGGTGTCCCACCAAAAGAGGAATCCCAAAGCAAAGCCGTGGGGAAGACTGAAGGGACAACCCGAACTATGGTTAAAAATTGGGGCCTAGGGGCATGGCAAGCCCACTATGCTGTCTCTTCATCCAGCCCCTGAGTGGCCGTACTTGAGGACTGGGCTCAGCCTGAGGGTCACAATGTGTGTTTGTGACCAATGTGGCCCGCGAGCATGGGCGGGGCTTCATGGGCCACACTGGTTTCAACTACACTGAACGTTGGACAACATGCCAACCACAAGGTTTCTTGCCATGGGGAAGGAGTTCTGATTTCTGCATCACCTTCAACCCTGGGCAGTGACTGGAGAAAAGGTCTAGGTTCTGAAACCTGAAAACCTAGGTTGGGAATAGATGAAGACCTAAGGCCATGGCGGATCGATGTGCTCAGTGTGCGGCCAGCTGTCTGGGAGGGGCCAGGGGGTCCAGGCTCAGGCTGTGTCAGAAAGGGCATTGGTGCCCTGGTCAGCCTATGTATTTGGGGTACAGCCAAGGTCGGTGCAGGTTGATCCTCATTTGGGGTTACTGGGCAGCCCCAGAGGACAATGTTTTTCTTCTGGAGGGCAGGCATAGTGCTGCATTGTAGTTCTGGATTGCCAAACTGGAGGGCTTGTGGGCCAGTAGTCTGACGACAAAAGTCTGAGAACACAAGCTAGGCTTAGGTTTCTGGTGAGGCCATGGCAGGCACAATCTACAGACCTGAATCGAGATCTCGTGCATCTGAAGTCAGGGCGAGGATCAGACGATCGCTCAGGTTGGAGTTTCTGTCCCTGATGGCCCCTTCATGAATGGGGGGGGGCATCACGAGGCCATGCGGGTTTTCCCACGATGGGAGTTGTGAGAAGCTCCAAACTGCAGAGAGTCTTCTGCAGGACAATTGAGACCTGTTGTTTGGCTCCAGGACAATGATTCTGAGCAGGGTTCTAAGGATGGATGGCTGGGTAGCCCATCTCGCATTTCAATTGTCTCCTACTAACAAGACAGGTTAGATCTCCTGGATCTGTGGGGAGCAACCGAGGACGCTGAGTTGAAATGGACACCCCTGGGGAGGGTCCTAATGTGCTTTTGTGTCTATGGAGACCTTGGAATGAAGCGGTGGCACGGGGACCCTAAAGGGTTCTCCTAAACAGAGGCTTTGACACAGCTCCAACGTGCAAGTTTCCCATGTGTAGATGAGATGTTTTCTGATGGGTGAGTCAAGAAACAGCTAGATGCTGCTTTGGAAATCCAGGCCTCTGAGGAGAGATGCCTGGAAACCAAAGCAATGGATCTGATTAGTGCCTAGGGACCTCTTCTTTCCTTTTTACCACTGGGGACATCTGTCTATGGGTTTGAGTGCAGGTAGGTGCTCAGTTGGGCTCAGATTGCCCCTGTTTTTCGTGGGAAGCCATCACTATTGAGATGGATCAGGGACTTTGGAGGTTTATCCTATTAGAAGGGTTGTGGCCATTGGAATGGGCACACACAATTCCCTTGGAGAGGGCAAGTACAGTCCTCAGGTTTGGCTCCAGGGGCCTGAGCCTGTAGGTTGTGTAGGCCAGGGCTGTTTGGACAGTTGTCTGAAAACACAAACTCGGCTTATGTTTCGGGTCATAGGTATGGCAGGACTGATCTACAGACCATGAGGAGAACTCTTCGGGATTTGAAAGAAGGGCGAGTGTGAGGCTCCTGCTCAAGTTTTTGTCTCTGGATATCGTGTCACTCATGGTCGTGGAATTTCTGGGTGACCTCATGGGAAATGGACGAGTCTTACTCTCTGGTGGTTTGGCCCCGTCCAAAGAGTTTGGGGTCATTCTGTGGGCTTCAAGAAGTCCGTTTTGTTGTTGTTGTTGTTGTTGTTGTTGTTTTCTTTTTTAACCTCAGGTGTCCCACCAAATGAGGGATTCCAGAGTAGAGCCCTGTGGAGGGGCGACTGGACAATCAGAAATCAGGTTAAAAATTGGGGCCTAAGGACATGTCAAGCCCATTATGACATCTAATGGTCCAGCCACTGAGAGGACTAACTAGAGGACAGGACTCATGCTGAGGGTCACAATGCGTGTGTATGCCCTCGTCACACTCAATAATGGGCGGGGCCTCAGGGTGAATGCTGGTTTCTCCTACACTGAACGTTGGACAACGTGCCAACCTCAAGGGTTCTTGCCATGGGTAAGGAGGAGTTCTGATTTCTGCATCACACTCACCCCTGGGCAGTGATTGGAGATAAGGTCTCGGTTCTGAAGCCTGAAAACTGAGGTAGGGAAGAGATGATGACCTAAGACCATGGCGGGTTTTATGTGCTCAGTGTGCGGTCAGCTTTCTGGGTGTTGGTCAGGAGTTCCGGGCTCAGGTTGTGTTCGACAGTGCATTAGTGCCCAGGGTAGACTACATAATTTGGTTAATGTCGAGTGCTGTGTAGGTTGATCCTCATTTAAGGTGCCTGGGCAGCTCATGAGGCAATAATTTTTTTTTTCTAGAGGGCAGGCAGAGTGCTGCATTGTGGGTTCGGAATTGCCAAACTTGAGGGCTTCGGGGCCAGGAGTGTGAGGACGGAAGTCTGAGAAGACAAGCTACTTGGGTTTCAGGGCGAGGGCACGGCAGGTACCCCCTGCAGATCTGAACCAATATCTCATGCATCTGAAATCAGGGCGAGGATCAGACGTTGGCTCAGGTTGGAGTTTCTGTTCATGACGGCCGCTTCATGAAGGGAGCAGAATCTCGAGGCCATTGAGGTTTTCCCACGTTGGGAGTTGTGGGATGCCCCCTTCAAGGATTCCTTCTGCGGGACAATTGAGACCTGTTGGACAGCTCCAGGACATCCCATATGGAATGATTCCAGAGCACCGTTCGCGGATGAATGCCTGGGAAGCCCGCCTCGCATTCCAATTGTCTCCTAGCAACAAGACAGTTTAGATCTGATGGCTCTGCCGGAGCAACCGGGGTGGCTGAGTTGAAATGGACTTTCCTGAGGATGTGTCCTAATGTGTTTTTGTGCCCATGAGGGCCTTGGAATGGGGCGGTGGCACCGGGACCCTGAAGTACTCTCCTAAGCTTTGGACATGGCTCCCATGCACAGGTTTCCTTGTGGAGACGAGATGAGTTCTGATGGGTGCCTCAGGAAAACCCCTATGCTCGTATTGGAATCAGGCTTTTGAGGACACATGCCTGTAACCCAAAGGAATGGATCCTATTATGGCCTAGGTTCCTGTCTGGTTCAATCTTCTTCTCTGGGGACATCCATCTATGGTATGAGTGGAGGTCGATTATCAGCGGTTGTCAGACAGCCCTTGTTTGTTCCGGGCGACCTACACTATTGGGATGGCCTCAGGGACTTTGGAGGTTTCTCCTAATTTGTACGATTTTGGACCATGCAATGGGCAGAATTCCGATGGATTGGTAGGCACAGTCCTAATGTGTGGCTCCAGGGGCCCAGCCTGGAGGGTGTGTGGCCCAAGACTTTGAGGACAGAAGTCTGAAAACACAAACTCAGCTTAGGTTTGGGGACGTAGGTATGGCAGGCCCGATCTACAAACCATGAGAAGAACTCTTCAGGATATGAAGAAAGTGCGAGTCTGAGGCGCTTGCTCAGGCTTTGGTCTCTGGATTTTGTATCAGCGATGGCCACGGAATGTCGGGGAGGCCTCATGGGCCATGGACGAATCTTCCTCTCTGAGGATTTGGCCCGATTCCCAATTGCTTTTCGTCAATCTGTGGGTTGGGAGGACTCATTTCAGTTTTGTTACCTCAGGTGTCCCACCAAAAGAGGAATCCCAAAGCAAAGCCGTGGGGAAGACTGAAGGGACAACCCGAACTATGGTTAAAAATTGGGGCCTAGGGGCATGGCAAGCCCACTATGCTGTCTTTTCATCCAGCCACTGAGTGGCCGTACTTGAGGACTGGGCTCAGCCTGAGGGTCACAATGTGTGTTTGTGACCAATGTGGCCCGCGAGCATGGGCGGGGCTTCATGGACCACACTGGTTTCAACTACACTGAACGTTGGACAACATGCCAACCACAAGGTTTCTTGCCATGGGGAAGGAGTTCTGATTTCTGCATCACCTTCAACCCTGGGCAGTGACTGGAGAAAAGGTCTAGGTTCTGAAACCTGAAAACCTAGGTTGGGAATAGATGAAGACCTAAGGCCATGGCGGATTGATGTGCTCAGTGTGCGGCCAGCTGTCTGGGAGGGGCCAGGGGGTCCAGGCTCAGGCTGTGTCAGAAAGGGCATTGGTGCCCTGGTCAGCCTATGTATTTGGGGTACAGCCAAGGTCGGTGCAGGTTGATCCTCATTTGGGGTTACTGGGCAGCCCCAGAGGACAATGTTTTTCTTCTGGAGGGCAGGCATAGTGCTGCATTGTAGTTCTGGATTGCCAAACTGGAGGGCTTGTGGGCCAGTAGTCTGACGACAAAAGTCTGAGAACACAAGCTAGGCTTAGGTTTCTGGTGAGGCCATGGCAGGCACAATCTACAGACCTGAATCGAGATCTCGTGCATCTGAAGTCAGGGCGAGGATCAGACGATCGCTCAGGTTGGAGTTTCTGTCCCTGATGGCCCCTTCATGAATGGGGGGGGGGCATCACGAGGCCATGCGGGTTTTCCCACGATGGGAGTTGTGAGAAGCTCCAAACTGCAGAGAGTCTTCTGCAGGACAATTGAGACCTGTTGTTTGGCTCCAGGACAATGATTCTGAGCAGGGTTCTAAGGATGGATGGCTGGGTAGCCCATCTCGCATTCCAATTGTCTCCTACTAACAAGACAGGTTAGATCTCCTGGATCTGTGGGGAGCAACCGAGGACGCTGAGTTGAAATGGACACCCCTGGGGATGGGTCCTAATGTGCTTTTGTGTCTATGGAGACCTTGGAATGAAGCGGTGGCACGGGGACCCTAAAGGGTTCTCCTAAACAGAGGCTTTGACACAGCTCCAACGTGCAAGTTTCCCATGTGTAGATGAGATGTTTTCTGATGGGTGAGTCAAGAAACAGCTAGATGCTGCTTTGGAAATCCAGGCCTCTGAGGAGAGATGCCTGGAAACCAAAGCAATGGATCTGATTAGTGCCTAGGGACCTCTTCTTTCCTTTTTACCACTGGGGACATCTGTCTATGGGTTTGAGTGCAGGTAGGTGCTCAGTTGGGCTCAGATTGCCCCTGTTTTTCGTGGGAAGCCATCACTATTGAGATGGATCAGGGACTTTGGAGGTTTATCCTATTAGAAGGGTTGTGGCCATTGGAATGGGCACACACAATTCCCTTGGAGAGGGCAAGTACAGTCCTCAGGTTTGGCTCCAGGGGCCTGAGCCTGTAGGTTGTGTAGGCCAGGGCTGTTTGGACAGTTGTCTGAAAACACAAACTCGGCTTATGTTTCGGGTCATAGGTATGGCAGGACTGATCTACAGACCATGAGGAGAACTCTTCGGGATTTGAAAGAAGGGCGAGTGTGAGGCTCCTGCTCAAGTTTTTGTCTCTGGATATCGTGTCACTCATGGTCGTGGAATTTCTGGGTGACCTCATGGGAAATGGACGAGTCTTACTCTCTGGTGGTTTGGCCCCGTCCAAAGAGTTTGGGGTCATTCTGTGGGCTTCAAGAAGTCCGTTTTGTTGTTGTTGTTGTTGTTGTTGTTGTTTTCTTTTTTAACCTCAGGTGTCCCACCAAATGAGGGATTCCAGAGTAGAGCCCTGTGGAGGGGCGACTGGACAATCAGAAATCAGGTTAAAAATTGGGGCCTAAGGACATGTCAAGCCCATTATGACATCTAATGGTCCAGCCACTGAGAGGACTAACTAGAGGACAGGACTCATGCTGAGGGTCACAATGCGTGTGTATGCCCTCGTCACACTCAATAATGGGCGGGGCCTCAGGGTGAATGCTGGTTTCTCCTACACTGAACGTTGGACAACGTGCCAACCTCAAGGGTTCTTGCCATGGGTAAGGAGGAGTTCTGATTTCTGCATCACACTCACCCCTGGGCAGTGATTGGAGATAAGGTCTCGGTTCTGAAGCCTGAAAACTGAGGTAGGGAAGAGATGATGACCTAAGACCATGGCGGGTTTTATGTGCTCAGTGTGCGGTCAGCTTTCTGGGTGTTGGTCAGGAGTTCCGGGCTCAGGTTGTGTTCGACAGTGCATTAGTGCCCAGGGTAGAATACATAATTTGGTTAAAGTCGAGTGCTGTGTAGGTTGATCCTCATTTAAGGTGCCTGGGCAGCTCATGAGGCAATAATTTTTTTTTTTCTAGAGGGCAGGCAGAGTGCTGCATTGTGGGTTCGGAATTGCCAAACTTGAGGGCCCCGGGGCCAGGAGTGTGAGGACGGAAGTCTGAGAAGACAAGCTACTTGGGTTTCAGGGCGAGGGCACGGCAGGTACCCCCTGCAGATCTGAACCAATATCTCATGCATCTGAAATCAGGGCGAGGATCAGACGTTGGCTCAGGTTGGAGTTTCTGTTCATGACGGCCGCTTCATGAAGGGAGCAGAATCTCGAGGCCATGGAGGTTTTCCCACGTTGGGAGTTGTGGGATGCCCCCTTCAAGGATTCCTTCTGCGGGACAATTGAGACCTGTTGGACAGCTCCAGGACATCCCATATGGAATGATTCCAGAGCACCGTTCGCGGATGAATGCCTGGGAAGCCCGCCTCGCATTCCAATTGTCTCCTAGCAACAAGACAGTTTAGATCTGATGGCTCTGCCGGAGCAACCGGGGTGGCTGAGTTGAAATGGACTTTCCTGAGGATGTGTCCTAATGTGTTTTTGTGCCCATGAGGGCCTTGGAATGGGGCGGTGGCACCGGGACCCTGAAGTACTCTCCTAAGCTTTGGACATGGCTCCCATGCACAGGTTTCCTTGTGGAGACGAGATGAGTTCTGATGGGTGCCTCAGGAAAACCCCTATGCTCGTATTGGAATCAGGCTTTTGAGGACACATGCCTGTAACCCAAAGGAATGGATCCTATTATGGCCTAGGTTCCTGTCTGGTTCAATCTTCTTCTCTGGGGACATCCATCTATGGTATGAGTGGAGGTCGATTATCAGCGGTTGTCAGACAGCCCTTGTTTGTTCCGGGCGACCTACACTATTGGGATGGCCTCAGGGACTTTGGAGGTTTCTCCTAATTTGTACGATTTTGGACCATGCAATGGGCAGAATTCCGATGGATTGGTAGGCACAGTCCTAATGTGTGGCTCCAGGGGCCCAGCCTGGAGGGTGTGTGGCCCAAGACTTTGAGGACAGAAGTCTGAAAACACAAACTCAGCTTAGGTTTGGGGACGTAGGTATGGCAGGCCCGATCTACAAACCATGAGAAGAACTCTTCAGGATATGAAGAAAGTGCGAGTCTGAGGCGCTTGCTCAGGCTTTGGTCTCTGGATTTTGTATCAGCGATGGCCACGGAATGTCGGGGAGGCCTCATGGGCCATGGACGAATCTTCCTCTCTGAGGATTTGGCCCGATTCCCAATTGCTTTTCGTCAATCTGTGGGTTGGGAGGACTCATTTCAGTTTTGTTACCTCAGGTGTCCCACCAAAAGAGGAATCCCAAAGCAAAGCCGTGGGGAAGACTGAAGGGACAACCCGAACTATGGTTAAAAATTGGGGCCTAGGGGCATGGCAAGCCCACTATGCTGTCTCTTCATCCAGCCCCTGAGTGGCCGTACTTGAGGACTGGGCTCAGCCTGAGGGTCACAATGTGTGTTTGTGACCAATGTGGCCCGCGAGCATGG